>NC_056744.1:1316483597-1316781019 GCF_019279795.1 Protopterus annectens | reverse complement strand
TCCACGATGGCAGCGAGTGTTTCTGCATGATGTTCCCTGGGTGTCCCCAGACTGGCCAGGAGCTCCTCTGTGTGTGTGAGTGGGTGCTGGGTTGGTGGGCCACCACCTGTCCCACCTTGTTCTCTGGCGATTGCGGCGGCATGCTGTTTCGCGTGCCGTATTAGGTCTGTGCAGTGTCGGCGTATCTGCTGGTATGTGCGGTTGTTGCCACCCACGTTGTTCACCCTCCTGCGCATATCCTGCCACAGGTCATCCCGCTGCTGTGCTTGCTGTGGAACATGACTGAATAGCAGATCATAGTTGTCATGGAGCAACGGTATGATTATGTCTTCATCCTGGCGGCTGAAGGCTGGCAGATGGGAACGTGGCATTATCTGTAAGACATAATGATGGTGACAGGTCACATTTACACTGATGTACTGGCATACCACTGGACATACATTGCTATGACATGTACGACATCTGCACAGTAATCTCTGCGATGCATCATGGCACTGACACAGCTGACATGTTGCCGTCACACCATTAAGCAGTGGGTATCATATCATATCTGTGTGTCAACTCATCACACTGTACACACACCATGTTGATGGTAACCTGCTGTGGACATGTGTACCTGCTTGCACCTGTGTTTATACCAGTTGGCACGTGTCCCAATGTGCACACAGTTCTACTGTTCACCTGGATGCTGTGTATATGTCACTAGGCATCACGTACGCAGCCATTATGAACGTCAGCGGTGGCACTGCACACATACACATGGACACCTGTACATGCATGTGTTGTGCCATGTACATCTACACAGCACTGTATGGGTGTTGGACATCCTGCCACAGCTCACCTGTATTGCACATGTGATACACATGGGACATTGTGTAACCATATGCCATTAGCAGGGAAGGTCATGCATAGCATGTGCGCGCGCACGTTGTACACACCAACACACAGCACCTGTGACACCTCAGGGTGCATCAGTGCCACATTACTGCTCTGGACGGTTGATAGTGCAAGTGCCCTTTGTCCATCGCACCATGTATGACTGTGATAGCATGTGCAGCCTTGCTGGGCAGGGCTGCATGGTATGGCAGGGTATGTCAACTACATGGCACAGGGATGTGTCCCACCTGGCGGGTACTGATATTGGCAGGGTGGCTGTCCATTCCATATGTCATTGCTGTGTGTATATGGACATTACACATGTCTATCATCATGGTGTGGACAATGGCCTTCTGCAAGGTAGGCAGCATGCTGCTTGGTGGGGGTGTGTATGGTGCATGCTGGTATCGCACATCCATGCATACACATTACCCCTGACAGGTGCTATGTGCTGCAATATTGTTCAACACAGTGCTGTCTGTGCCCACACACTGCTATCCCGTGCACATGGATGGTTGCCTGTACTGACATGGGTACCACATATGTCTACATACAGTGCCTGCTGCCACCCCCATGTCAGCTGGTGCACCACACAGCGCCATCCCTCCCACAGGGACCGTGGTGTTGGGCACAGCATTGGTATCCATGTTCGTGGACAGGGATGTTCACATAGCAGGGGCACTGATGGTATCATCCATCGGACCATACACGTATGATGCACACCTCACACACACAGCCCATTCAGTATGTTGTTCACAACACTGACACAGCTATACTGCTAGGCCAGGGACATTCCCAGACGTACATACACAGATGCGTGCACATCTGTCTGTGGCATGGGCTACAATAATGGTGGGGTTCAACACATAACGTGTTTGTGTGTGGCTGGTGCAGACGTTCTGTGCACATGTCTACACAGTAAGCCTGTTCTACAGTAGCCAGTGGTGATGTGCTGTGCAAATGTCAATGCTGCACATTGTGTTGGTGTCTGTCTGTCCACAGGCCAGTGGTGGGACACACAGGGGTATTAGTGAACATATATGCATGCCACCCTGTACTGCTGTACTGCTAGCTTCTCGGGTGCTAATGTGTCATGGACATGCACACCTTACTCGGACAGGTGGTAGTGGGTTGCCACCCGTACCCATCTCCTCTTGTGGGTTGCTATGATCCAACACCCTATTTGTATTGTATGTTCAGGCTATGCACCTGTGTGGGGCATGTGGGCATGCAATGCACTACTGCGTACCTTTGCACCCATTGCAGAACATGTCACACAGTTACACTGGCAGCCATACACTTCACAGCTTGATGACGGTACAACACGTGTTGTACACACGTAACACATATCCTGTGGGACATGGTCATATGTACAGGTATGTCCAATAGTCACATACCACTGCTACCCCTACATGACGGATATGCAGTACATGTGGCGGTACAGCAACTGTCACATGTAGTCATACAATGCCCCCCTACCTACATGGCGTGGTACTGCCTGTGGGGGATATGCGTCTGCATCCATGCTGTGCCCATAGCTGACAGTTGTACATCGATATGTGCAACATACCTCATTTGGTGTTCTCATGGGTGCATGTTCAACATGGCTCCGCATTGTTTGTGTCTGTCACACAGTCAGTGTTGTACATGGTTTACATGCCAGCCATGGCTTACTGTGTGTGATTCCATGTACTTCATTGGGATACCAGCATTATACATTATAACAGCATATTCCAACCATCACATAGCCTTCCTAGATGACACTGTTAGCCAGCCAGTAGGAGGTGTTCCGCCATCTGCACATAGGTCACACAGTACAAGGGCGGCTGACACCCATTCTGGGGACAGGGTTCTGACAGCTGTGGATGGGTGTGATGCTGTCGACAACCATGACTGGGCCTGATGGTCACATCTGGATGGGTAACATTCACAACACACACCTACCTTCACGTAGTAACACATCATCTACAACAATGGACATTCCTGCCAGAACAATGTGTGCAGTATGTCTGTATGACCACTGCAGGCACCACTGGTGGCCCCCAGCATGGCAGCCAACAGCACCAGTGTATATCCCGTGGAACCATGGGTTACACCATTCACAACACGCCTGTCTCAGATGACCTTGTTGTGGATCACAGTGCAGTTCCACACATCATGTTACACTAGGCATCATGCACTGATATGTTGCGGACGTGTGAACGGCTGTGCAACTCAACATATGCACACATGACACATCACCTGGTACAACATATCTGTCATACAACATGTTATTGTGACCGCCCTGTGATGGCATTACACAGGCTACGTGTATTGGGACATGTGATGGCTCACCGGTATATTCACCCTCTGGGTGTGTGTCTAGCCAAGTGTACAGTAGGCAGTGGTCTGAACACAGGGACACTATACATTGACCTACTCTGTCACTGCAACTGTTGACTATGCTCATACTGTACTTATACAGGCATGTGGTATCTGACCACTATGACAGTCCTGGTCGACCACACTGTTGTGGCACATGACCTGCGGACATCTGCCTGGGGTGTGGAGCACACATGTACATCTTCACATGCTATACTGCCTCTGTGGCGGTGTCACATGACTGTCTCCAGCAGGGCTGTAACAGGCAGGCACGGCATGGGGTCATGTGGGACAATGCTTGCACCTTCCACTGTGCTGCACACAAGCAAGGCACACACACTAGTGCACCACTCACGTTTATCTGCAGTGCCTGGGACCTGCCTCCATGCTCTGCACAGCACACCTGCAAGTACAGATTGTACACGGATCATACCTCCCAGGCACATACCTGGACTGCAACACACACAGGTGAGGGGATCCCACATCGCACAGTGTTTTGCACACATACTGGATATTTGCAGAACACAATGCATCATAGGTGCTCCATGTTCAGATACCCATGTTTGTGACCGCTAGACACATTGTAACATGCAAAAGAGCTTACATTGTACACCACAGGTTACATGCTGTCTGTGTTGTCATACTGTACATTGGGCCTCAGACAGCTGAAACTGCCATGTGCTGACAGCAACCCACACTTCCCTAGAATGGACACCCATGTACCCACACATGCTTGAGGCATGCACTCCACCTAGCTGGGTGACACATTACACAACACATACCATACCTACACTACCCTCACCATGCACGATACCTCCATGTGTCTGGTGTGTTAAACCTGGGGTTATCCCCCCTTTGGTAGATGGACATATATGCTTCACGGCCCTGCTAGCCACACCCTGGACACACACCCATCGCAGCATATATGGAACATGTGTTCTACAGCCAGTACTACTGACGTCTGCTGACAGGGGTTGTTAATGGCATGGCACCCCGGCAGATGGACAGTGTACATAACTATGCTGACACATACCACAGTGCACTTCCGTAGCATGTACGCAATGGTAGGGACAATGCTATTCCACACAGAGACATGGCAGTACTGGCCTTTTCACAGATGCCACGGTGGTGGTCATGTTCCATGCACATCTGCTGTATGGGCACATGTGCAGGCTGTTGCACGGTGGTGTATATTCACATGTGTGGGGTGCATCACTTGACAGCCATGGTGGGTCCTCGTGGTCCATCACATGCTCCAAGGCTAGCTACCTACACATGACTGCCGCACATTGCAGTGTGGGTCCTCAGGCAGTGTGGTGGTATGTCTGTGTTGTTTGGCTACATCCACATTCGATGCCATGTACAACAGTCACCCAGGCATTGCAGACTGAGATAATGTTGGCAACATGCCAGGCAATGGTGTACTTACCAACAATACACACTCTCACTAACTACAGGGTTGCAATCCATACATGGACATCGTAGTGTCCCTGGGGACACATACATGGTACTGCCATGCACACATTATGTCCTAAGACACTGTCGCAATGTCACCTTCCGATCTCCCTAGCTGTTATGTCCCGCCAACCTGTTTGGTATGTGTCTGTACACCAGCCCACTGAATTCACTGCTAGCCTGTTGTCAGACATTGTGTACCTTGACCGTCACACTGCCGCATCTATCGCACTACACATGGGTGGCACTGCATTGCACGTGTGGGACTGCATTCGTGCACCCATGGCTGGACCATTCTGTATGGCACTGGGGCACATCCTCACAAACGTGCTTCACGCACTCATTGATGACCTCCATGCCTTTACTGGCACCCTTGTTGGGCTTCTGTGCGCCACAGCACGCCACATACACATGATGGCCATCTGTCATACCATTGCATGGGTGGTTGGTGTGGTACAGAGGGCAACAGATCAGACATTGTCCTCACATTGCCCTTCAGCACCATTCCACGTTCTGGTATTGGCAACGTACACATCCACCTGCACATCATACCCTGTGTCTCAGGATGTTAGGCTATATGACTCCTGGACAGGACACACAGTGGTGCAAGCATATCATGCTACCTACTACATGTCAAGTACATATGACATTACACAGTCCTCAGTCATGGGGCCCCTCATGTTCACTATTTGCTTACATACACAACATGCTGTCACAGAGTACTGTCCAGGCCTAGATATCCCACATCTACATACCTGGCACCATTATAGCTCCAACAGCTCATACTGATAACAACCATATGGGTGTTGGTGTGGCAGATACATCATGTGGGTGTCATGGCATCACGATGCATGACACATGGTACATGCACATCACCTTTGCATAGCAACATTCATCCACTGAGTATCACATGGATACTGTCCCCGTACATGCATATCAAATTGTACATGGTTGCTGTACACACAAATGCCCCACATGGTGCTGTGGTTACCGTATTCCACTGTGGCATGGGTACACATCTGCATGGCCACACCTATCTGTACTGTGTGTGATGCTGGTACATAGGTAGCCATTGTACCTGTGGCATACACACATCTACACACGGGCAAGGTTACAATACCACATTCGTGGTGTACCGTCCACAACAGCTACGACTTTACATGGCACAGCATTGTCATGTCATGATGTGTACCAGGCTCAGACAGTTTACATATGCGGCTGACAGACGGAAAACACATCTGTACACATCTGCATACCACATACACAGGGGTATCTTCTGCTCTGACATGGACCATGTTCTCCGTATTACTGATGCATGTAGTACTCATACATGGCAATTGCAGTGGGCAGTGTGAACGGACCACTCATGGATATGTGCACACATGCCACATTGCATGGGCTGGGCTTCTGTGTTACTTCCGCAGACACAACACACACCATGCTGTGGAACATAGGTCCTGTGCACATCCCACAAGGACACACAGTGGCACTGTTCATGTGATAGCTCCCTTGCTGTTTGAATGACACGTAGTCATGGTACCACCAAAGCAGCAGTACTGTGTAGACATGCAGTTGACACCCACCTCTGCTGTTCACTGGACACTACCATGGGGAGGTGACACTACTGTGTACACTGCACATGTCTTTACACATGGACCTGCCGGACTTCATTGTTGCCCACATTGCACCTGCTACAGATCGTTTGGCCATGGTTACTTGGTGTTCCTTCCATTTTGGATGGCTATTATGCTACTACTCTGTCCCATATCTACAGGCCAGATATATCCTGTTATTGTACATACCAATAGGCAATAACTCCATTATGCATGATATGCCTGTGATACTGTGTATGATGTCTGTCATATCCACCATGACAGCTTTACATTACACATAGTTGACATAGTATCCCCTACTGCAAGGCATACGTGCACGTCGGGCGCACATTACATATGACATCGACGGTATATACCCATACACATGTGTGCTGTGACAGTATACATACATGTCCTATCCCCTGCTATGGCACTTCCTTGTTGGACATCCACTGCCAGCATCGGCGTGTGGTGTGGCATTGTTCTCTGTTATGCCCCCCTGTGGCAGCCCTTGTGTTATCCTGGCTGTGTACATGATGTCCCACTGCTGTGCACACGGTGTCCACAGTCGTTGGTATGCTCAGCAGGATAGCACTACATAACCACCTTTCACCACTCTCTGCATTATGGACAAGTATCATTACTTACAAACACCATTCACATACAGTACAGCCTCGTCATACACATCATGCGTTACACACCCGTACATATCGTGGGTTCTACATACCTTGTCACTGTTTCGTTCCGTTTTTCATTGCGTGTTTCGGTATTCCGATTTGTTACTCTTTCCGTTGTAGAGTACTGCTTCGGTATGAGCATACGGTTTGAATATCCTGGGAGTCATCCTTATATCCGTCGATACCTGCAACATGTGGGTTCATCACACCAATAGCTGTTCCTCAGTGTGTACTTGTGCGCATATCACCTGTGCATCTACTCCATTCGTACATTACGCGTCGTGACTAGGGTATGGTTGCATTCCTCACCTGGGTGTTGGCTATTTGCCCTACCTTCATGGAGATGGTCTGTGTTGTGTTATGTTATGTGTAACTGCAGCCACTATGTGTGGCGACAGGTACATTTCACAGTGGTGTTAGCCGTGGATTGTGTGTGTTGGGTATGGTATTATGTTCGACATGTGGGTGTCCCTGTCCTGACGGCGTCTGTTGATGGCGTTTTGCATTCGGATGTGTAACATAGCTGTTGGATTCCTTTAAACAATGGATGCAAGTATGCATCCGCTGTTGATAGTGTTTCCCACGCGAGATGTTGCGGTTATGCAGCTGTCATTGACTGCCTGTATGTTTGTGCTGCTATTACGGCTTGTATCCCTTTGATATGTGCGATGGGGAATATCGGAGGTTGTAGGTGACGGATACGGGTTGTGGGCCTTGCATCTCTACATACACGGTATGCTTGTCTGTGTGCTCCATCCCTGCCTGGGGTGTTGACAGTTAATTGTCTGTTGTTCTGGGAGTGTAGGTTGTGTTGTTGTCATGTCGTGTTGGTATCGCCTGCGTGTGTGCTTCCTGCATGTATTCCTCCGTCACATCGGTGGTATATCTGCGGTTGTTTGTACGTGACGACTATCCCTTGTCATTCTGTCCCAGATATTTATAGTCATTGTGGTCCTGTACTTGGGATGGCCTGTTTGCCAGTGGTTGCCACCTCTTCAGGTGGCGATTGCTTGCTTGACACTTGTAGAACACACAGCGGTGTTTACGGGCCGATACGTGGCCACGGTCAGTACCGGGGTAGCACATGCGTATTTCCGCGGTACATACCTATTGCTGTGTGACTTTGCCGACGTATCGTTTTGCAATTAGCATATCGGTGTCATACATACGGTCATGTTTAGTACATACGTCCTTTCCATTTCATGTGGGGTATATTCCTGTGGTACATTCTGGGACATTTTCACTTTGCATCGTTATACGTCGCCACATGCCTAGCCAGGGTGGGGCTCTCAGTACTACTTTGGGACTACTGCTGTACATATGCCTGTGGCTAGTGTACTGTATGCCTACACATGTTATTCCACTCCGCCTCTAACATGGCACCAACATACACATTTTACAGAGGCACACACATTACACTCGCACAGCGAAACACACGGCACCCTCAACACACACATACACATACTGCGGCAGTCACAGGGACGGTTGCACACAGTACCTGCATGGGCCGCATCACCGGCGGCAGTGTCTACCTCCCCTCATATCATCATAGTATTACCCGCGCATGTACTGTTACTGTACTGTGGCCTGGCGATCATTCCGACTCGCGGTTATGCATTTCGGTATGTTGACCTTTCCATGGGTGGCGGTTTCCTCTTCTGTTAAACCTCCCGGATGCTCAGGTTGTCTTTCACTATGTATACTATGTACAGATATCGCGTGTTACTTCTCTGTCACCTTACATCCCTCTGATTCCCTGTCTTACCTGTAGTACTTATATGTATATGTGTACATATATTTCTATATATGTAATTAGATCTATATACATATCTGTATATGCACATATCTACATGTCTATATGTATACACCTTGCGGCGAACATGGCAGCATACAGCAACGCCGTCTGCTGTAGGACCCGCGTACGGTTCAGGTGTTGGTGTTCCATGCTCCGCTGGCTGTTGGGTGTACAGTGTTTGGGTGCTGCCTATGTTGGAGTCACACATGGGGCCACCCATACGGTACACTTTACGGGTGGCCATGTTTGTGTGCCGTCCATTTCACTGTGTGTGCAGGTAGGGAGGTGTCAGTCCATGGGGCCTACGCTGTCAGAGTATGTGCTATACGTTCCCTCTTTGCCAGGGCATAGGCATATTGGGTATGCCTCCGTCTGCCTACTGGGGCTGTCACAGTGTGTTCATGGTCCTGAACCCTCTGTGCCTGGACTGGCCTTGGCAGTTGTGGTGGGCTTTGTGGCCCTTCACCATTATGTCCCTGCAGCAGCTGCTTCCGCAGGATCATATTATGTAGCATGGCACATACTATGAATATGTGGGCACATGTGCCTGGAGAGTACTGCAGGGCTCCACCAGATGTATCCAAGCACCAGAACCGTGATTTCAGCATCCCAAACACACGCTCTATGATTATTCTGGTTTGTGCGTGTGCCTCATTATGGCGTTCTTGCATGTGTGTGTGCATTTCTGATGGGAGTCATCATCCATGGCTCCAGTGCATAGCCAGCATCCCCCACAAGGTGGCCTTGTGGGATGTCCCCCCTGGCGAATACCTGGTACAGCTGTGAGGCATGCCAGATATGGGAGTCGTGGTAGCTTCCAGGGCTGCCGGCACACACATCCATGATAATGCCCTGCGCATTGCACACGACCTGGCAATTGATGGAGGGGAATCCCTTGCGGTTTATGTAGCGTCTACCCTGCTCCCCAGGTGGTGACTTGATTTGTATGTGCGTACAGTCTATCGCACCCAGTACCTCCGGGTATTGTGCCACACGGTGGAAGTGGCGCATATTACAAGCCAACTCCTCCTGAGATCTGGGGAAGTATATATGCTCATTGGCATGTGGTAACATGGCATCCAGAAACTGGTGTAGTACCCTGGATGCTGATGCCTGTGAGATGCCCATTATATCCCCAGTTGGCCTTTGAAAGGTACCTGTGGCCAGTATTCGCAAGCTTACACATACCTTTGTGTCCACTGAGATGGGCTCCCCTCTGTTGTTTCTTGTTCTCAGGCGTGGCCGGCACAGCTCCACTATTTGCTGTAACGTGCCCCTATCCACCCTGTAACGCTCTACTATCTCCAGGTCTTGTAGCCCCTGGTAGGTTACCCTTGGTCTGAACACTCTCCTTCTCCTCTGAGGCCTATGGTAGTTGTCGGCACCCTCCTCCACAACTCCGTCTGTCTCTGACACATGCTGATGGATCACGGCCACGGCGGCACCCAACATGTACATTTTAAAAGTTCCCCGTGTGTTTACACCTATGGTGCGGCGTTTGGGAATACACGGCTGTGTGTTGTGTGCATTCACACTTTATACTGTTGTGCTGTACACCCGGTGATGTCATAGGGTGTGTCTGTGCGGCCATATCTGGGGATTATCTTCCGTGTTTTCCTGTTGGCACTGCAACGCTGTTGCCTTTGGTGTTGCATTACTCTTGCCTGCAATGGATTAGTTTTCGACCTTCCCTTACTGTTTCTGCACGTTGCACCTACTATTTCCTGGCATGCATCCTGCAGCTCATGTGTAGTTTCTGGGACATGGCATATCGTGCGTTTTGTGTGCCGCTGCCTTTATGCTGCCTGTCTACTTGGCTCTGCTGTGTCAGGTCTTCACTCTTTGCAATCTGCTACCTCCGCTACTTTCTTTGCATTCATATGCCTCCCCTATCCCGTTTTGCAGGTTTCTGCATGCAGAGTTGTCAGCTGCCGCCGATTGGCCTTCGTGGGTTGATTACTGTTGATTGCTCATTACTACTCCCATTACACTATTTCCGCAATTCCTCATATTCTCAACATCACCTTCCTGTATCCGATGTTATTTGCGGGGCGAGCGTCACATGACTGGGTTAAGGGAACGTAGTCATCCTCGTGCACATGCACCTCTGCGCGCATTGTGTGATCTCAGCTCAACTATTTCCCCACACGCCGGTCCTGCAGCTGTGATGTGCAATGTACAGCCCAGGTTTGCTGAGCTCCAATGTGCTTCCTCCTACAGTGGCACACCCCTCTGCAGGTAACATGTATTCCCTCTGAGCCACTCCTTGGTGTATTACCGCTGCGCCGTTTGGTACAGCCTTACGCCGGCGGGGGGTTTGCATGGCATTGACTACTAATTCATAGTTACCATGCCGAACACTGCCGTGACTCCTTGGCAACCCTTGCACCGTGGATGTGGCTTTCGATGCATACCATGGTGTATTGTGGCTGTGAAGCTGATGTGTATTACACTGCTGTTTTATGACATTGTCATATTATTTCATTGTTTAGCACCTTCCGCAGACATGTCCTGGGGTTCTGCTGTGAGTTTCTGTGGACACACCATTTATGTTATTATTTACATGTTGTGCATGTTTTCTTTTGACATTCTCTGTGTCTTTCGCCATTGGCATATGGCAACAGTGTGCTACCTGACGTTGACAGCCTTCCGTTACTCCTATGTTATGTTTGGGTAAATGTAAACCGTTTTTTTTGGTTTACATTGCCGTGCCCTTATGCTACGCCTGCGCCAGTTCGTGGATGACTATATGCCTTCATTTGCATGGTGCAACACCGCACATGGGGTGTTTAGCATACTTACGCCGGAGGCGGCGCAGATCCGGCGCACGCCGGTAGTGCACGTGGGATTGGATCATACCTGAATCGCTCGGCGGCCATATTTGGCATTGTAACGCCTACGCTATGCGTCCGCCTGGAGCAGCGTTCATGAATCTCGGGGATAGTCTTTTATCTTAAATGATGCTAATAAGGTAAAATGTTGTTCATCAGATGTGGTTTTAACCTACATGGTGGTACACATTTTTGTTTAACTAGTAATGATGGTGCAACATGTTATTTTAGTATGGAAGATTTTAAATGCATACAAGATATGTTGCTTTAAATACGAATGTCAGCTGATTAATTTCTATAGCTATTTAAATGGTAACAGTTAGTTTTGATATTATCTGATGAAGTTCGAGTACTATTTTGAACGAAAAGCGCTTCAGTTAATAAAGGATTTTGCTTCCAACTATGTTTGCCACGTTTGTTTCCTTTGGCATTTGAAGTTTTTACGTGCTCATTTTTTTCTTTGAATATCTTTGAAACTGCCTTCTGTATATTAGTTAACTTGGCTTTCTCCTTTGCATAAATATTGCACCATATCAAATCTCTCTTTCTTTCCCATGTCCATATTTCTTTTTTATATTTTTCAAATATCTCTAGGTTTTGTTGTTTATATTTTCTCACTTCCTCTGAGGCTTTTTTTTCCAAAGAGATCAAAGTTTCTTGATCTATATACTGTTTTTCAAAAATCTGTTGTATTAATGAAAGCAATTTTTTATTTGAAGCTTGTGACAGTTTTTCCTGCGGAAGTATTTTTCTTTCTTCTAATTTCTCTCTTAATTGTTTTGTATATCTTGTGCCTGGAAATTCTGGGCTTTTTACATAATAGTAACAATACATAATTTCTTTCTTATCCTCAAATGTCATCTTTATGGCTCTTCTTTGGCCAATCAATTTTTGTTGTTTTTGTGGACTACTACTTCCTTCTACAACAGGGGGGGGGGCATCCTCCCCCTGAGCCTGGCCTGGCACCATTGTAGGATTGTTTCTGTATTTTGAGGATTCTACACTGTCATTTCTTCCAGTCCTGGCACGAGTGCGCCTACCAGGATTGGGCACTTTTTTATCCTGGGTCTTGTGCACCCAGCTATCTTTTTTATTTTTGATTTACTTCTGTCTATGATATATATACACTATAAATGCAGTCTATATATCAGTGTCACCTTGGTGAGATTTTGTGAAAAACAGGGTCCACCTCGCAAAGGTACTCACCAAGGCTTGAGGGTAATTTCAATTTCAGCACTACTACTCTCCTTTGCTTGCTGACTTTTCATCTTTACATCAGGACCCCAATATCCCAAGGATAGTAGATTGTTTGAGTTAAGGAATTTCATTACTTGAGAGTGAATGCATCTCTCAAGTATTTTAGATAAGGGTGATAAAATGGCAATGGGGTGATAGAGTATTTGTATGAATTTTCACCTTTATGAAGAGGGATGATATATGATACTTTCCAGACATAGGGGACATATGATTCTTGTATGGAGTGGTTGATAAGGAGGAGATAGGGTAGGATAATGACTCTGTGGCTATTTTTAGGAAGTTGGCTGGTAAGTTGTCTGCAGCAAGGGTGGTAGGTTTCAGTTTTAGGGGAAGTTTTTTTGATTGTGGAGGTTGGAATGGGTGAGATTGGGATGTTGTCATGGCATTTTGTTGGGTTGTATGAGGGGTTGTTTTTGGATAGTTGGGAGGATAGTGTTAAGATGGATTCTGTAAAATTATGATTAAATTGGGAGGCAATGTCCTTATTGTCCTTGTTGGAGTTGGGGGGGGGGGGAGTGGATATTTTGCCTGGTTTTGGAAGGGTGTTTATTGCATGCCAAACCTTTTGGGGGTTCTTTAGAGTGTCTGTTTGGTAAGTTAAGAAAGTAATTTTGTTTATTGAGTTTGTTTTGTTTTTTGGCCTGATTTCTGAGTTGTAGGTAAATTTGTTTGGTTGAGCTAATATTGTCCCTTGTCCAGGTCTTTCAAGCCTTATCTCTAGTTTTTAGTAGGGGTCTAGTTTCCCTGGTAAGCCATGGTGCATAGTTAGCTTTGGCTCTAATTTTTCTAATGGGTGCAACTCTGTCAAGTACACTGATGAGTATATTGTTAAAGTAGTTCAAGGCCTGGTCTAAGTTGAGGGTTAGCAGTGGTTTCCAGTTACTATGTTTTAGAATATTGTTAAGTTCTTGTATATTTATCTTACGGTCATCTCTGACTAGTCTATATACTATTGGTTTGCTTATGTTGGTAAGTTTGTGTAGTAGGAAAGTTGGGAGATTGTCACTAAGATCATCTGTGAGGGTACCTGCTTGGTAATTTTGTTTAAGGCAATTAACTAGTATCCAGTCTAAAATTGATTGTTTCTAGGTTTTTTTTATTGACTCTTGTGGGTTCCTGGATAAGCTGTGTAAAATTGTAAAGATTAATATGGTTTGTGGGGTTATTAGAGTTATAAGCTAACCAGTCTGTGTTTAGGTCGCCTAATAGGATGGTTTCTTGAGGGAGAGTGTCTGTGGCCCATTGTAACAATTCTTCTACACTGGAAGAGTTGTTCCCTGAGGGAATGTAACAGTATAGAATTATGATAGTTTTTGGGTCATTTATGCTTAGGGTAGAACCTAGGGTTTCGGCATTTTGCAATTTTGGTAGTGGGGTTTGGAGAGGTTTTATGTTGTGTATTTTTATAGATTACAAACCCACCTCTCCTTCTGCCTACTATGTCTTGGTGGTAAAATTTCTTCATCTTGTATACTAGGTTTTAGCGAAGTTTCAGTAATGGTTAGTAAGTCCGGGTAACACTGTGCTATTAGTGCATGAAGGTTAGGAAATTTGTTAGATAAACTCCTAATGTTGATGTTAAGGATTAGGAGGTCAGAGATTTGTCTGGTTGAGAGTAGAGAATTATGCAGGCCAGGGTTTGGGTAAATGTCACCTGATGTCAGTAGATTTTTTTTTTTTTTGTGGTATGTAGTAGGTGATTAATTATGTACATATCTCTTTGCTAAATGTCTGTGGTGTTTTTCTAGTGTAGCTTTGCTACTAGTGTTGCTTGCCATTTCAGCATGTCTACCCATGTATTCCCCCTTTTCAAGCCTTTACCATGTCAACATATCTTACAGGGGTTTTGTATAAGAGGCCTCCAAGAAAACCAGTGGCTTCTCCTTTATACATTACATTTATATTAAAGAAGCTAACACTTGCTCCATCTGAAGCAGATCATCTGGCTGACTTGAGGTCCTTAAAATGGAGAAGAGTTTTATTCCTTCCTCTGACCTCTGCAAGAAAAATGTCTTGAGTTGTAAGCTGTTGTGGTAGGTCAACCTTATTTCATTTCCCACAGGACTGGGTTTCCTTGAGAAGTAATAATTTTTTTGATTAAGGTGGCATTCAAAATTTCTTTGAAGCAAACTATCCATATCCCTGTGTTATTCCCTAACCCCCAACATGAGGGAGAAAGGATACTTCATACCTTGGATGTCCACAGACAGTTCAGGTACTAGCTTGACATTACAATTTTTTTCAGAACTTCTGTTCAGTTGTTCATTTCTTGTAAATGTAAGGAGAAGGGACAACCTATAACACAGAAGTCTATTTCCAAAAGAACATCTCAGGCTATTACCTTTTGTTATTCCCACTGCAACAAAACAACAGTCTGGGTCAAACTGTATTCTATTATGTTTTGGTTTTATCTATGGATTTTTGGAAGGGTTGAATTATAGAAGTACACTAGAAGCAGCAACATGGTCCTCTGTACAAACTTTTACAAAGCACAACAAGCCAGATTCCTTCTACAGTTCTACGTGAAGTTTTGCTAGGACCATTCTCCAGGGCTTCTGGACCTTTTCTTTTTCTACCTCCCAGTTGTCCTAAGCTATGGAAATCTACCTAGACAGCTCAGGCTACTGCAGCAATGATCAGTATGAAGAATATTGTACAGGTGTGTAAATAAATTTACTGGGACAATAGATGTTCGAATGATCAGTGCTGCACATCCCCCCCACTGTGTTTTTTATTCCAGTGTGTGGGCATTTTTTTTCCTCCTAGCAATGTCTTCTCAGGGATTAGCCTCTCTCTCTCTCAATTGGCATGAAAAATCTGAAGGTCATGGCATCCAAACCTTTCTTTTAGCCAGCTCAGTTCAAGCTAATGTTTTGTGTGAGTGGAAGGTGCCCTGAAGCTTTGCAAGATATAAAATTATAGCTTAGGCTACTGCAGCAGGGAACAATTGAATATCTATAGTTATAGTAAATGTACCTTAACAGCTGTACTTTTCTACAACCCAAAATGATTACATGCACATTTTCATTTTATTTCATTATTATTTTCTACACTTGAAGTACTAGTTGAACTGAAAACTCATAATGCAGATTTAAGTAACAAAGTTTGGGATCATGCTTAGGTGTGTGTATCAAACTCAGAAACCAGCCTTTATTGTCCCCAACACTCTAGGACACGGAAGCATGGACTCTGGCTTTAGTCTGTTTCTGACTATAGTGCTGACACTTCATTGTTGATTTGAGCTACTGTCTGGTGTCCTGTCCATGCTTTGATGTAACTGTTTTGAGAAACAAGCACCATGTCTGTGAACGGTAATGTGTATCTTCAGTTTAAAAACTGGTTTCCTTTGTGATACTCATACCTCATCTGATGTTATTCTAAAGGTTCCTGTGAATATGGTAAGCCACTGTCTGTGACTTAGAGTTCCCATACATATGCATCACAAGTCCTTCATCATCTTCTTTTGCTCAACAGTCAATTGAAGTTATTCACTGAGGAGTCATGATGTCTGTATAATGAACTCATCTCCTCAGCATAATACTGGTTAGCTCAGCTTGCCCCTTCCTGTACTGTAAGTTATTGCTATTCATCAGGCTTCACAAGTTATGCACCTTTAGCTGCTAACATACCTGAAAGGTGTCTTATCTGCATAACTGATCTGCCTTTAACTGTAGAGAAACTCTTATGTTTGTCTTTATGCAGTGTTGTTGCCATAGGGTGTTTGTACATTTGCTGGCACAATCTCTTACCCCATGTTCCCAGTTCTAATTGTACACATAAGGAGAGGAGTAATTGCTAGTCCGATGGTACAACATGGTAGAGATATCACATGATCTCTATTAATTCCATTATGTTAAATGCAAGATCTCCTCATGTAGAAAGATTGTGATAATACCTCACATGTCCCTCTGCTGAATGCAGCTAAGTTTTCTTGGATGGTGGAGTAGAGATTGGACATATATGTATGAAATTTTGGTGTGAGCTACTTTGGCAGACCTGTCCATCCTTAGAAGTAACTGTTGTTGTGACACAACCATACATAATAATGTGCATCTTCAGTGTAGAAACTCGCTTTGTCTGTGATAATTCTCCTACCTCATTGGTAAATGGTGTCTGTGACTTAGGGTTCCCATGCTTATACATCACACCTTTTTCTTCATCTTCTGTTGCTGTTGTCAATTGAAGTTACAGTGAGGAGTCAAGATGTCTGCATTATTAATGCATCACCACAGCATGATACCTAGTAGCTCAGCTTGCCCACTCCTGTACTAATAGCCAGACTCATTGTTATTCATCAGATTTCAGAAGTTATGCACTTGTATATATTAAGATGCAGGAAAAGTGTCTAATCTGCATAATTGTTTTGTCTGTAAGTTGAGAGAAACTCTCAGAAGTTTTGTCTTTATGCATTGCTGATGCCTTGTGCTTTTTCACCCTTTGCAGCCTTGCTTGGACCTACATGTTATAGCTCAGGAGTTTATAACCTAATCAGTACACATGGCACCCTTTCTTTTTGATACAGCAATAGCTCATCCATGTGTTACATATTAGTGGATGTTTGTTTAATCCTTCTATATGTTGTCATTCCAACTTCTTTGGTGATGTTCCTGTGTTTAATGGCATTTGTATGTACATTTAAATATATATGTGGGTGTGTGAGTGCATATATATATATATATATATATATATATATATATATATATATGGGTTCACTACTAAATCTCAAATTACAGAATCTCAAGACTCTGAATCCCGAAGACCAGAATCTCAGTATTCCGTAATATTGAACGTAAATAAATAACATTTTTAAAGCATATGCAGGGGGGCAATCCCCCCTGCAGCCCCCCCACACCCCCTGCAACTTAAATATACCAACACTGAGATCACACCACAGTGGAGTTGATGGCAAAATAGTTGCATGCACAGCGGAACAAAAATGTTGTCACTGTAGTGCGATCTTGGGGTTGGTATAGTTAAGTGCAGGGGGTGTGGGAGTGCAGGGGGGCTTGCCCCCCTGCATATACCTTTCTAAATGTTTTTTTTTTTTCTTTTTCTTTTTTTCTTTTTCTTTACTTTCGATATTACGGAATCACGAGATTCTGGTCTTCGGGTTTCAGAGTCTCGAGATTCCATAATTCGAGCTTTAGTAGTGAACCCATATATATATATATATATATATATATATATATATATATATATATATATATATATATATATATGGTTCTACCTTACATAGTCGACAGTGCAGAACACCGACAACGCAATCATCGACACCACATAATCGACAGTGCATAAACATGACACCTCACATGCCCGACAACGAAATAACCGACGGTTCACAAACACGAAACCTCATACGCTGCACACACCACAATAACAACAATCAACAAACAAAACACATCCCCTGTCCAAAAACCACACACACAAGCACACTAAAATCCTTACAAACCCACACTAAACCTCACATACACAACTATCTACAACCCTAACCCAAACCCTAACCCTAAGGTCTGTCACTATCGCACACTCAGCTAACCCGCGTCCTAACCCTAACTCACTTAACCCACCCCTAACCCAAAGACTTTCACTACCGCACACTTACCTAACCCACGCCCTAACCCTAACTCACTTAACCCACCCCTATCCCCACAGACCGTCAATATCCACACTTACCTTACTCGCACCCTAACGTCCGTCACTACTGCATACTTACACAGCCTTTTCTCATGTCGGTATCCTTGGCGTCGGTGTTTTCATCCGTCGGTCTTCTGCATTTTCGATCTTCTGGCGATCGCGATTGCGCTGTCTATGTTCTGCACTGTCGACTATGTAAGGTAGAACCATATATTTATATGTATATATATATATATATATATATATATATATATATATATATATATATGTGTGTGCGTGTGTGTGTGTGTATGAAATGCGTGTGTGTGTGTTTGTGTGTGTGTGCATTATATATATATATATATATATATATATATATATATATATATATTTTTTTTTTTTTTTATATATACCTATACCTAGGCATGCCTGCATATGTATATCTTGATATTTGTGTGTGTATGTGTGGCCTAACTGAACAGCCCATGTACAGATGTCATGCACGGGAAGGCCCCAAATATGCACAGCATATGCACTATGTAATGCATTATCAGTGCAGTGTTACTGTTCATTTAAAACTCACTGCGAGACTATCAGACAAGGCATATTAATGCAGTTCTAGAATAACTTTGTACAGTTAATCTAAGGGAGATGCAAGTCAGTAAACTTATTTCAATAGCAGTGTAAAACCAAATAAGAATAATCAATAGGGATTAGAATAGATATTTTTCCAGATTTTTTTTTATTTTTCCTTGATTGTACATTTAGCCATAAAATGTCCAACATTTGCATATGCTTTATTTATTATCAAGTGCAGTTTGTTAAGAAATAAAAATTCATATCAAGCATGTCGAACTATTAAATCATAGGCACTTGTGTATTAATTTACACACACACACACACACACACACACACACACACACACACACACACACACACACACACACACACACACACTTTTTATTTTGTGAAACTGACTTAGACTGCTTTGGTCCTTGACTTCAGGAAGACAGGAGTGATCAAGTTAAAAACAAAAAAAAAATAAAAACATTAAAAAATAATTTATTTTATGTAGTAAGAGTTACTAAAGTGGAGTACTGCACATGTCAGGAATGAGACAGTTGTGTCGCAGTTCCTCTATTTATGCCCGGTATTGCTGTCTAGCTAATGGCTCACTAAATTGAAATGTTATCTGCCATTCAAAGGCTACTGTTGCTATGGTATGCAAGAGAAAAATTGTCATGACAATTGCTTCAGATGTCAAATAATAGGATTTGTAAGTAAGGGGTATATATAGTTTGTCAGTCCAAATTATATTTGTAAGAAAAGGTTATTTAAAAAAATTAGATGTTATGTGATCCTATCTCACCTACATTCTGTACTGGTGGGTTCGGAGCCGATCCTCGGCTCCGACTCGGCACGCTATGCTATAGAGCGAAGTCTCTTATTGGCTGAGCTATTCTATATCCCAGGATGCACCACCACTACTTCCCCAGATCTCGTTTGCCACTTACAAGCTAGGACGTGGTCTCTTACTTGGCTGAGCTAAGTGCTTTTTTGAGAGAATATTTTCTGTCAGAAAATTTCTTTAAAGTTAACCAAAAGCTGTTTTAACGGCTATCGCTGTATATAGTTACTTATTTGTTAAATTTTTGTGGTAAAAGTTGGTGTTTTCACAGGGAAAGGTTCCCGTTTAAGTTAGAGGGGCCTTCCCCTCGTGCGTTGTTGAGTACTGTTGTGTGTGACTGTTGTTGCTTTTTGGTAGGTGAAGCACTCGTTTTAGTTAGAGGGTTCTTGGCCCTCCTTGTTATCTTAGTCTTCTAACTGTTTTGTTGGGCCTTTTTTGACTGCCCTTCTTGTTTCAAAAAAAAAAAAAAAAAAAAGTTCTTATTCTAGGTATAGGAATTTTTCCTGTAGTAGCTCTAGGCTAATACGTTGTCATTGTATAGTATTGACTTTTGCATACCATTGGCATCATGTCCAAAGAACATAGAGCCTCAGGGTTTAAAAAGTGCACACGCTGCAATTATAAGATGTCTATTACTGATGATCACTCCTTATGCGTTTATTGTTTGGGCGCCAAACACCTTCAGGAGTCTTGCAGCGTGTGTCACGCTTTCTCCTCTCGGGTCCTCCAAGAGAGGAAGAATAAATTAATCTTAAAAGGGCTTATCAAACCCTCTTTTGAAGAGGCCTTATCTTCCTCTCCTTCTCCGGCTAAGAAAAAGAAGTTGTCGGCTCCGACCAGCCTGTCGGAACCGACCACTAAGAAATCTAGGCAGGCTTCTCCATCGGCTCCACGGACTTCGGAGCCGAGGGCGGAACGGTCTGCCTCGATGCCTCCAGCCTCGACTCCTCTTGTTTTGGAGCCAATGGCTGGGGCTTCGAGAGGCGGGTCACCTTCATCAGCTCCACTGATTTTGGAGCTGATAAGGGTTGCCCGCTCAGACTCTTCCCCTTCGGCGCCGAAGTCCTCTTCGGCACTGAGCTGAGGGAAATTAGTTTGGGGTCTCCCTCGGCACCGATAGTGATCGAATCTATTCGGAGCCGGTCCCCTAGCCCTTCGGAGCCGATGGAGAAGTCTGCTCGAACCCGTTCAATCTCCTCCAGGTCTTCCAAGATGTCGGATTTGGACATCGACAGGGTGCTTCATAGACTGTTCCAGACTCCAGTCTTTCAGAAATTAGTTTCGGCTCCAGCCCAGTCGGCTTCGGAGCCAATGGCCCACTCTGTAGTTGCGATTCCTCCTCCAACAGCCTCGGCACCGTTGGAGCTGGTACTGGTGGAGCCGATGGAGATTTTTGGGTCGGTTCCGACCCTTACTCCAACCCCGGCCTTTGGGTTGGAGTTCAGTACACGGACCTCTTCGGTCGGGCCCGGGGGTGACGTTTCGGGACCGATGTTTTCGGTTCCGAGCCTCCCTCTCGGTGCGTCGGCTGCGGGGGTTCAGTCTACTGTCGTGGCTCCGGGAGTTGGACCTTCCCAGGACTCTGGTGGTCCGGCCTTCAGAACTATGAGGAGTGCTTTGGCCAAATCATCTTTGGCTACCTCCACGGTATCACCGGCACCTTCCCTAGGCACGGAGACTGGGTCTTTTGTAGTTCCCCTGTCGCTAGACAGCGGAGCCCCGGGGCCTGAGGTCACCCCCAGTGGGGTTTCCCCCCCCTCCTGGGGGTCCCTCTGAAGAGTCTTCGGAGGAACCCCCAAGGAAGAGATCGTGCAAGAGGGAAGCACGTCGACTCCCCCGACGAGTCTCTCACGTCGGACACCGATCTTGATGATGCGGAGGGGTCCCCTAAGTTGTCCTCGGATGATGTCTCCTTTGCAGACATCCTAGAAGTCCTCAAGCAACAAGGCGGCTGGAATTCCAAACCCCCTTCCGCTGACGAGTCGGTGTTCCTCAAGGCCTTCAGGGCTAAGCCCTCTGCCTCCTGGTTGTCTCCGCCCTTCGACGAGCTCCTAGATTTGATCTGTTGAAGGGTGTGGGAACACCCAGACTCTGTGGAACCAGTGCCTGCTTGCCCTAATAAATTCTTGTCTGCACCCCCAGAGAAGGAATTTCTGACTAAATGTGTGGCTGTAGATGCCCTGGTGGTGGCATCTGCTACCCAACAAGATGTGGCAGAGGCTTCGACGTCCGTCCATCCTCCTAATAAGGAGTCTAGGAGCATGGGCCAGTACGGGAAGCGCACCCTCAGTTCAGCTGCCTTTACATTAAGGTCCCTGAACTATTTGGCACACTTCACCAGATTGCAGAGGGATCTGGTCAAGGAGCTCTCAGATACCCTCTCGGGTAACCTACCTGAGCAGCTGGCCCAGACGGTTAGCTCTCAGTTGGCTACCCTGTCATCAATATCAAACTCGTCCATGAGGCTCATTTCGTATGCAGACGAAGGGGCGAGTAGAGCGGCGGGTACGGGCGTTGCTCTACGGAGGCAAGCCTGGCTCCGTCTGTGTCATTTTGCGGAGGCCTTTAAGTCTTCTTTTGCCGATGCTCCCTTTGACGGGTCCTCTTTGTTTGGACCCAAGGTAAAAGACACACTGACCCGCTGTGAGCAAGAGGGAAAAACTTTGACTGCCATAGGGGCACGATTTTCCACTCCCTTTCGGCCTTATCCCAAGGCTAAAAGAGGAGGGAAAATGTGGTTCTGCAAATCCCAGAAGTCTTATCCCCCACAGCAGGACGATCCCCCTTCTAGAGGCAGAGGAAGGGAAATTTTTCTGGAAGACGCCGTCCCAGAGGCGGCAGAGGCCCCCGCAACACTGGAGACCGCGAGTCCTTTCGTGGCTCTTCAGCCTTCCACAATCCCTGAAGGATTGCCCGACTGTGCAGCTCCGGAGCCAGTCGGGGGTCGTTTTTCAAGGCACCTAAAAGCCTGGGAGAGCATCACCAAGGACCGATGGGTGCTTCGAATCATCGCCGGAGGTTACGCCATCCCTTTTTCACACATTCCACTGCCGTTCAAAAAAATCCCGGACTCGCCACCCAGTCAACGGGAAATCGCAGCCTTAGAAACCTCAAAGCTGCTTCAAAATCCAACCGGTCCCCGCAGACCAGATCGGATTAGGCACTTGCTGAAGATTCTTTTTGGTGCCAAAAAAGACCGGGGACTTGAGGCCCATTTTGGATCTCAGCAATCTAAACCGATCAGTCATGAAGTCCAAGTTCCGAATGGTCACCTTACAATCCATTCTCCCACTACTGGAGAAAGGTGTTTGGATGTGCCCCATAGATCTCAAGGATGCCTATTATCACATCGCGATAGATCAGGCATCCAGGAGACATTTGCGCTTCAGCCTGGGAGACAGTCATTTCCAATTCTGTGCACTGTCCTTTGGTCTCACCACAGCCCCCAGGGTGTTCACCAAATGTTTGGCGGTAGTGACTGCCCACCTGAGGAGTCTAGGATTCCAAGTGTTTCCGTATCTGGACGACTGGCTCCTAACTGCCACCAACAGACGTCTACTATTGCAGAACCTACTAGCCACCATATCGCTAGGCACTTCCCTTGGAATTACCTTCAATTGGCCAAAGTCTGTGTTGCTGCCATCTCAGCGCATAAGGTTCATCGGAGTAGAGATAGACTCAAACCAAATGCGGGTCTATCTTCCTACAGAAAGGATACAAACTATACAGGCTCAAGTCCGAGCCTTGCTTCTCAGATCCAAAGCTCCAGCCAGGATGGTCCTGCAGCTATTAGGCTCTATGTCGGCCACTGTTCTCCTAGTTTCCTTAGCAAGATTACATATGAGAATTCTCCAGTGGCTCCTATCGACACAGTGGTCCTTTCAGGATCTCCCTCTCAGTCATCTCATACGGATTACGGAAACTTGCAAATGGGACCTTCGCTGGTGGCTACTGCCCTCCAATCTGAATCAGGGACGACCCTTTGTTCCACCTCCTCCTGTGGCCACATTGACGACGGACGCCTCCCAGACGGGGTGGGGGGGCATTACCTGGGCAGGTCAGTCCAAGGCAATTGGCATCTCGATGAGACTCTCCTTCATATCAACATTCTAGAAATGAGGGCGGTGCTTTTGTCTCTTCAAGCCCTCCACGATTACCTCCCTCAGGGCGTTATTGCCATCCACTCTGACAACATGTCAGTAGTCTGGTATCTGAACAAGCAGGGAGGGACCAGATCCTACCCCCCTTTGCAGAGAAGCCATGAGAGTTTGGGAATGGGCAGTGGCAACCAGACGTTTTCTGGTAGCGACTCATATCCCTGGGAAATCCAATGTGATAGCCGACAGGCTAAGCAGAACTATTCTCTCTCCTCACGAGTGGTCCCTGAACAATGCAGTGGCAACTCAGATTTTCAGCAGATGGCGAACTCCTTGTTGCGACCTTTTCGCAACTCCACTGAACACGAAGTGCAGAAAGTTCTTCTCTCTCACTCCAGCTCCGGGGGAGAGCCCTATGGATGCATTAGCCCAACCTTGGCCCACCGGTTTGCTATACGCCTTCCCTCCAGTTCCCCTCCTTCCCAGAGTGATCCAAAAGGCATCTCACTTGGGGACCAAAATGATTTTAGTTGCCCCTTACTGGCCTCGTCAGGTATGGTTCCCCTATCTTCGGAAATATGCACTGGACAGTCCATGGTTCCTGGATCAAATCCTGGACCTATTAATTCATCAGTCGGGACAACTCCATCAGTCCCTTCACACTTTGAAGTTAACAGCTTGGCTCCTCCTCTTCCGACTATAGTCAGGAATCATACTTTAGACCCGGAAGTCATATGTATCTTATCCTCGGCCCACAAGTCCGCCACTAAGAAATTGTATTCTAGCAAATGGAAGAGATTTGCTATTTGGGCTGAACTCAGGGGTCTAGATCCCATCACTGCCCCGGTATCAGAAGTCCTGAAGTTTCTAACTTTCCTATTCAATCAAGGTTCTTCAGTCTCTACCATCAAGGTCCAATTGGCAGCTATCTCCAATTTTCATGAATCTATAAACCCACCTTTAATGAGCAACAGATTGTGTAAAACCTTCATGAAAGGCGCTGCGCTTTTACGACCTCCGATTTCTCATCCTGCTCCTCCGTGGGATCTCGATCTGGTATTACGTGCCTTAACATCCTCCCCCTTTGAACTGGCAGCAACATGTGATTTGAAATTTCTTTCTTGGAAAACTGCCTTTCTGGTCGCGATTACTTCTGCCAGAAGGGTTTCAGAGCTTCAAGCTCTATCTGTCAAACCACCGTACCTGGTCTTTCACAAAGATAGAGTATCCCTCAGGCCTAACCCATCCTTTGTCCCTAAAGTTTGTTCCAGTTTTTGCCTACAACAGTTATTAGAGCTGCCAGTTTTCTTCCCAAAGTACACAAACAAAGCGGAATACATCTTCCACACATTGGATGTTCACAGGCAATTGCGTTTTTATCTAGACAGGACCCGGCAAACACAGAAAACAGATCAATTGTTTGTGTCCTTTTCGGATAATAAATTGGGCAAAGCCGTCACTAAGGTCACTATTGCCAAGTGGATCAGGGACTGTATTAGTCAGGCTTATTCCTCTTCTAATAAAGAGCTTACAACCTCTGTCAAAGCTCACTCTACTAGAGCTATGGCTACTTCAATAGCATTCCATTCTAAGCTTGCCATTAGTGACATTTGTGCTGCGGCTACGGAGTCTTCCCCGCACACCTTCATTTCCCACTACAAATTGGATGTGGCATCTCGGGGGCGAGCTTCATTTGGTTCCACAGTTCTCAGGAGTGTTTTCCAGTGAGCCACCCAGGAATCAGGTGCTAGGGACGCTGTCCCACCAGTACACAATGTAGGCGAGATAGGATCACATAACATCTTTTAGTTATGTACTTACCATAACTTTAGATGTTTGGGATCCATCTCGCCTACATTCCTAATAACCCACCCTCCTTCCCCCTGCCTTGGAGATCAGAAGAGATCGGACGGTCCGAGTACTATCGTTTCATCTTGAAACATCTGGCAATGTTATATAAACAGTTATGTGTGTGTGCATGAGTGCGGACAAACAAGATCTGGGAAAGTAGTGGTGGTGCATCCTGGCATATAGAATAGCTCAGCCAATAAGAGACTTCGCTCTATAGCATAGCGTGCCGAGTCGGAGCCGAGGATCGGCTCCGAACCCACCAGTACAGAATGTAGGCGAGATGGATCCCAAACATCTAAAGTTATGGTAAGTACAGAACTAAAAGTTTTGACCTACTGATGTGTCATCAGTGTGGAATGCTAGAGGACATCAAGGTTTTGCCCTGAAACAGATGCCAGTCACATCAAACTGATAGTTACGTGAAATAAGAAAACATGAGAAAGATAACTTGTTGGTAGTATGATCTATGATCAGGGAACAACACAATTCTATTTGCATCACCTCCTTCAGAAAGGGCATTGTATGGTCTATCATACGAGAAAAATTACTAATTGGTAGTAGTCATTGGCAATTGGCAATGTTCTATAACCTGTTATGAATTAGATTTATTTTATTTGACATTTGTTAACCAGGAAAGTCCAACTGGACACAGGTCCATTTTCAGTGGAGGCCCGGGGAGGAAAGCTCCAATTACATAAACCGACAAGTTCACAATGATAGATATTTACATTCAGGAAGTTAACATTTTAATATTGACAGTATATTTCAAATTTTAAGAAAAATATGAATTACTTAGAAGAGGATATAACTTAGCAGATATTACATGGTACAATCAGAACAAGATGTATTATATATAGAAATCATTCAATAGTAGGCAGATAGAGTAGTTGGCACTATTGTCATATGAAATCATTCAATAGTAGGCAGATAGAGTAGTTGGTACTATTGCCATATCTTGACAGTCCAGTGTGTTTAATTTCTCAGGTGTTACAGAAGGTTACTGTGAGTAGTTTAATGGATGACATAACAATACATTTAGAATATGACAAATTGTACATTTATTTAATATAGTAGAAAAATAAGTTGGTGATGCTTGCTTATCATGACAGTGGATTGCATTTTATTTCTTATGGTTACATAAAGTAACATACAGAAAACAAAATATACAGCCTGTAAATTCCTAAATATCATACACAGGATTAAAAATGCTAAACTGTTAGATGGTGACATCCATCCAAACCCTGGCCCCAACACTACAACCACCACTAACCCTCCTAAACAAAATCCCTCTACTTCTCAAACCATCACTAAAGCATCAAACTCCCCCCTCATAGCACACCTCAATATACAGAGTCTAAACAATAAAGTTCCCCACCTCCATGCCCTTTTAGATATCAACTCCTTCGACATCCTTTGCTTAACAGAGACCTAGTTAAAACCTGCAACACTGGACAATGAAATCACCCCATCAGGATACAATATCATGAGATTAGATTGAATAACCAAAAGGGGCGGGGGTGTAGCAATACTATACAAAGCAGATTTGCAATTAACACCAATAAATGTGCAACCACCTTCTATTACTAGACCAAAATCCTTATTTCTAAACTCCAAATCAACACCTACAAATCAATCTATATAATATGAGCCTACCTCCCTCCTGGTAACAACATAATCACCCTTGAAAATATTCTTTCCTGGCTGTCAACTAACTACCCACAAAAAAGCATTATCCAGGGTTACTTCAATATTGATTGGAATACCTGCATCTCAGACAACCAGACTACCCACATAAACCTTTATGTTTTTTCTCAAACTATCACCTCCCCCACCAGGATCCATAAACCCAACAACAAAGAAACAACTCTAGACTGTATACTAATAAACAGTCAGCCCCTTTCTTATGATGCAGGAATTCTTCCTGATGATGTCAGTGACCACTCACTGATCAACATAATCAGACAAAAGATTAATGCTCATAAACCAACCTTATATAAAACCATTCGGTCCAACAAAAACTTTAACCCTATTAACTTCCAAACTGAACTGAAAGCATGTGACTGGTCACCCCTAAAATACCTCCAATTAGATGAAGCTGTATCCTACTTTAATGCCAAATTCTTAGAAATCCTGGACCATCATGCTCCATCCCGCTCAATGTGAAATAGGACTAAAACCACTCTATGGCTAACAAAAGAGACAAGGCACAAAATTATACAAAGAAATAAAATCTGGGCCAAATGGCGAGCAACTAAAAACCCAGCTGATCATCTAACATTTAGACAGTTGAGAAATGCTACCAAAAAGTCTATACTACTAGATAAAAGAAACTTCTATCACAACAACCAGCAAACCCATCAATATAAACCTTAAATTTCTGGGCAGGCATTAACAGACTCCTCCACCCAAGACAGTCCAAAACTCCCACCCCAACAGGATCCACCTATGAAACTCCTAAGCATATTGCTAATGCCTTTAATACCTTCTTTACTGAAGCAGTCCAAACTCTCACCAACTCACTACCTCCTGTTAGCACGTCTATCATCCTCCTTGATGACTTTAACCCCCTCATTTAATTTACAACCAGTCCCAATGTCCCTCATCTGCACTCTTCTTCATAAACTAAAACCTTGCACCCCCTCAGCTGTCCATCTACCAACAGAATATCTACAGATAGCTGCAGCAGCAATAATCCTTTCCTATTTCCATCCTTATAAATAGAACCATTACTGAAGGAACAATTTCATCTATTTGGAAAGTCTCCCACATTATCCCACTGCACAAAGGGAGCAACTCAACTTAACTCTCAAACTACCGCCCAATAGCTTTACTCTCCCCTTTAGCTAAAATTATGGAAAAATGTATCCACCGCCAACTACTAGACCACCTACTGAAAAATAACTTACTAGCTAACTGCTAGCATGGCTTCAGGCCTCACCATAGTACCACTACAGCCCTCCTATCCTTTTCTGACTGCATTAACAATAACCGAAACAACAATACTTTATCCTCAGCACTCTTTATTGACCTATCAAAAGCCTTTGATATGGTCAACCATCAACTTCTCTTGAATATACTTGGTTCTCTCTCACTAGATACACAGGCTTTACAATGGTTTAAATCCTACCTTGAGAATAGGCAACAGGCTGTGCTCTGGGAAAATAATCTATCCTCACCTTCCTATTACCCTAGGAGTCCCTCAATGTTCTATCCTAGGCCCTCTCCTTTTCTCAATTTTCATAAATGATCTCAATCTGATCATTCATCAAGCTACATGTATCCAATATGCTGATGACTCCACATTAATATGCTCAGCTACCTCTACACCTCAACTTCAGACCATTACCCAAACAGTGCTTAACAGCTCAGAAAGATGGTTCTTACAGCACAGCCTCCTCCTGAATCCTAAAAAAAACAAAACTACTACTCTTCACTCCCACGCAAAGGTCCCCCCAAACTGACTTCAAAGTTATATCCAGTGATGGCATCATTATATCTCCTGACCTATCTACCAAGCTCTTATAGGTTACAATAGACCATAACCTTAGCTTTGACATACATATTAACACAACAATAAAAACAGTAAACAGAAAATTAGGTTCCCTCTATAGGATTAAACCCTTCCTTATTCCAACAGCTAGCACAACTATTGCCCTCACCCATCTAATTTCCACCCTCCTCTATGCCTGTCCCATCTATACCAACCTATCGAAAAACAACTTTAACAGACTGGCTACCTCTACAACAATATTGCCAAATTTGCTACTGGTTCCTCATTTAGAACTCACCACTGTCAAAACCTAAAGTAACTAGGATGGCTAGAACTTCATAATCAACTTTAGATTAAACAACATATTATCATCAATAAGATCCTCTATCTTCCTAAAAATTCTCCTATACTTACTAGCCTTCTTACCCCCTACAGTAATTTGACAACTCTTCGCTCAGCCAATAAAGTACTGGTATCCACAGTCAAATCCAAAAATAAGGCTGGTGACTCTGTTCGCCAACACGATTGGCAAATCCTGAAACCTCCTTCCCAATGAACTCTCATCTCTCTCCTCAGTGAAACTGTTCAAAAAACAACTCAGAGAACACCTTTGTAACCACTGGTTATGCCCATGTAGTAACCCAGACTAATCTTACCACCACTTTCTCTGAAGCCTACCGGCCTCTTTGAGCATGTAGCCCAGGCCGGTATGACCCTGACCTTGAGTAGCATCTTACCCTCACTAAGAATGATGCCACAATATGAAGACAAGATGATCAATTTCAACAATTGGCTTAAGTATTGGTATCATTCAAAGGGGATCCAATGCCTGTCAGCCTGGGATGACATGCTCGACAAGCCATGATGCTTCGCTAGGGATGGCTTGCTACCCCCATAGTGCCTGTTTTAGGCAAGGAGCAAAAGACAAACCCACCTCCATAGGTATCACAAGGGATAAGAAACTAAGAGTAATGCTACTCAACGCCAGAAGTCTAAACCTCAAGATGCATGCACTCGAAACTCTCCTTAGCATGGAGAACATCGATATCTCTGCAGTAACAGAAACCTGGTTCAAGGCTCCCGAGAGCAGCCCAGCACTACCAGGTTATACCTCATACCATGCTATTCTGCCCCAAAACTTGGACCAAACCACAAAAGGAGGGGGAGTATCAATATTCGTCAAAGATACCCACACCTCCAGGTTGGTAGCACAGCACAAAGCATCAGAGACTATCCATGTGCAACTAACAGTGGGTAAAACTGCCTTCCAGTTTATAGCCTGCTACAGACCACCCTCCCAAACCCAGGAACCCCACTCGGCCTTCCTGAGAACACTGGAAAATATGAAGGTCTCTCCAAACACCATTATATTGGAGACTTCAACTACCCAAACATAGACTGGGAGCATTACTCTAGCTCCAACACCCTAGCCAAAAGGTTCCTAGAATTTATAAACTCAAATGCTATGGAACAACTTGTTACCACTCCCACAAGAGGGGAAAATGTACTGGACCTGATCATCAACAACATGCTCCAGACCAGAAGTGTATCCCTCACTGGTAAGATCATACCATAAACTAATCTCACTGGATATTCACATCCCGACCCCACCCTCTGCCCAGAAAACCACAGTGAAAAACTTCTCTAAAGCAAATTTCACACTCCTCAAAACCGAGGTGGAATCCTTCAAAGCCCCCGGGCCTGTGGAAAATACGGCCCAGACCACAGAATCCTTTATAAATGCATTCTAGGAACACCTTCACAAATGCATGGATCATGCAATCCCAAATAAAACCAAGACCCAATCCTCCAAAGGCAGACGTCCTGTCTGGTGGACCCCAGACATAAACAAACTATACAATAGAAGGAGGAAGCTACTACATGACAGAGCAAAATCCCAAAAAGGGAAGGCAATCATCTCTGATCAGTATTAGCAAAAAACTACGGGCACTCATAAAATCGTCTAAGGCCAGCTTCGAGAGAAAAATTGCACAGAACACTAAGGATAATCACAAGGCTTTCTTTAGTTATGTTAGGAACCTGGGTGGGAATTCCCAGATATGCTCAGAATTAGTCCAAAATGACAAAAAATACACCAAACCCACAGACATTGCCAACATCCTAGCTGACAGGTTCAGCACAAAATCCCCCCCCCCACCAAAAGGGCAAATATCTATCCCAGCAGAGCGCTACCCCCCTGACAAGTCAGATGCTCAGGTAAGAGCCACCCTCTCCAAAGCAAAAAACACAGCATCAGTGGGACCAGACGGTGTCCCGGTCTGCGCCCTACATGAACTCCAAGAATTGTCTCTGTAAAGTATTTATTGAGTTGGGTGGGGATATTGTCATGGTTGTTTTCAATTTTGTGGGTGGGGGTGGAAGTTTTCCCAGGTTGTAATACAGAGTTTATGGCTGCCCAGAATTTGTGAGGGTTATTAGCATGTTTGTTTTGGATATTTTGATAGCAGGAGATTTTGTCTGTTTTAATGAGTTTTTTGGTCTTGTTACGTAGTTCACGATAGTTTTGTTTATGTATTGGGGTATTACTCTTGTGAAATTGTATCCAGGCTTTGTCCCTTTCCTTGAGAAGTACTTTGGTGTTTTTTGTTAGCCGGGGGCATATTTAGTTTTTATTCTAGTGGTTCTGGGGGGAGCATGACTGTTTAGTATATTTAGGAAATGTGTATTAAAGTATATAACTGCTTCATTGAGTGTTAATTGTTTCCAGGGTGCCCAGTTACAACATTTTAAGTCCCTGATGAAGTTGTTGGGATTAAAGTTTTTTTGTTTCTGATTTGCCATAGTATTATTTGGGACACTAGGGGAGTTTAAGTTTTCAGATAATTTTTAAGAATTTTATTGAAGAGTTTGACTGACGACTAGGTGGGAGTAAATTGTGCAAGAGATAGTCAGTGTGTGTGGGTAGGTAGAGGTAAGGGGCTAAGTGAATATTTGTAGAGGTTGGTTTATGGTTTAGGGTTGCAGTTTGTTTTGGACTAGGTAGGTTGTGTTGAAGGTGGACCTGGTAGTTAGTTAAGATTGTTAGTAATAGTAGATTGGAGATGAAGATTGAATAGGGTAGGAGTTCTAGGTTAGAGTTATGTGGTAATGGAGACATAGCTTGTTTTCTTAGGTAGAGTTTATAGTGTAGGTGATACAGACTATATGTTGTTTTGTGGTTTGTAGTGGGGTAAGTAGTGGGCTAGTTGGGTGGATGGGTGTGATAGGTAAGGGAGGATGGTGGGAGGTGTTTGATGTAATGGGAGGAGTGGGTTATGGTTATAAATGTAAGTGATATGGGGGTGAGTGGGAATGGGGGTAGGGTAGGTGAGCTGAGCTCAAGCCTAGCGGGGACCCACCCAGCTGAAGGAATTAGCGTGTTTTCAAAAACTATCAGGAGTAGCACTTTTTCAATGCCCTAGGTCAGTTCAGTCTAATTTTGACAAAAATAAAACCCTTATAGTGGTAGGCACAGATTAGATTATGGGGACAGATTTTTCTGCTTAGAACTTACTGTCATGCATACGTTTGGAAGGGAATAAGAGCAGCTCTATGTATATGTAATCCATATTTGTGTGCTTTTAGTTATCGCACTTTGGGATCAGTCTTTTGGGAGTTATGTAGCTTGGGGAATTGTGAGACCCAACAGTGAATAACTAAAATATAACTGGGGAAACAAAATTACGGCTGTGGGTACTGATGGTCTGTGCGGTGTGCAAGCCAACGATAGTGATACAAGGAGAGTTGAAACAGTGCAACTACTTTACACCTACACTTCTAATTCTTCCTTGTAGACTGCAGGGCAGATGGAACAGTATTCTGCACTATAGTAGTCTTCGAACTTTGGGTACAGCTGGGTAAGAGGGGCAGCTCGTTCCCTTGCGAGCAAAATCTAGCTGTGAAGAGAGGAAAGGAAAATATAAGATAACTAGGTAATTTTCAGTAAACTAAAATAAATTAGCTGGCCAGGTGGGGATGTGGGTGTTGGTTAGCATGTAGGAGAGAGTGTGATAAAGGAGTGTTTCTTTCATGGTGAAAGGAAAGGGGTCTGAAATCCTTAAGAATCCAGTTATGGGTGCATCAGTTGACTCACAGGGGAAACATAACACTGTACTTGCATGGTAGGTCCTTCTACTTAGGCTGAACTAATGCTACTAATGTTTCTGGGACTGTGAACCACCCATGGTTCTGGCCAAGGCAGCTTTTCTGGGACCTTCTCATCTGTATTATCAAAATATAGGAGTGAGCATTTGGACTCTTTTCTCATCTGTACCGTCTTATCAGCTGTATCATTCTCAACAAAGGATCAGTTGTTCATAGGTTCATAGGTTCATAGGTTCATACTAGGCTATCTGCCCTAGGGCATTTATAAGCCTAGCCAGAGTGTGTGTGGCTTTCACCACCCCTTAGGATGAGAATACTATACCCATTAGTTTGCTGTGCCTCTGTCCAGCAGTGATACAGAGATGATTCCCGGGGTAAACCTACGATCTCCCATCCACTCGTCAAGATTTCTCTTGAACAGAGTCAGTGAGGGGCTCTGCCTCACATGGACTGGGATTCTGTTCCATAGTGTAGGGAGTCTCTGGGTGATGAATCTGTCCCTCCAGCACGTCCTATTTATATCCGTGTTGAGGTTTAAGTCTCTTGCTCTCGTGGCTCTGGTGGATTTGGATTTTTTGAGGTGAAGCATGTCCATTAATTCCGGGTTGGACATGGCCTTGTATGTCAGGCACAGATCACCTCTGTGCAGATGGTATGCGACTGAATAGAGCTGGAGTTTCTTCAGTCGGGCATCGTATGACATATGTTTGAGCCCCTTTATCCTTTTGGTGAGGAACTTTTGGGGTCTTTCCAACTGCTGCAGGTGTCGGGTAAGGTACATTCCGAATGGGGCGTTGTACTCAATCATTGGTCTAATAAGTGAAGAGTACAGGGGTACAATGACCTCTCCTGATCTGGATGTGAATCCCTTCATGATCAGGTGGGCAATGTAGAAGGTCTGAAAGAAAGCAGTCACCTATGCTGGGTGAAGTGCCTTAGTAGAGCAAAAGCAGCAAATGGCAAACAGCAAAATAGCAAGATAAGCTCAAAGGCACACCAGTGGCACAAACTCCAAAAATCCTTTGCGAAAAAACCTTTATTGCAGCAGAACTGCATCAAATAGTAAGCGCTTTCACGTTCAGATAACGCTTCTTCAGACTTCAATGTTAGATGGGTGAATTTCAGACATTTATATACGGTTTATAAAAACTCAATTAATCAATCAAGCAATTAAACAATTGACTTAATGAATGTTTAAAGTGCCAGTGCTCAATATGCATAATATGCAGCAAATATCTAGAACATTTAAAAACAAAAACACATCATTGTGTGAAGAAAACTAAATGATTAAATAAATTGACATGGAACTATATTTATATTTATAAAACACATTAAAAACACATTAAAAACAACATTTGATAGCTTAATGTTTAAAAGCCTTAGCTGCTAAAAAAGGTTTTAATGTGATTTTGTCATTTAAGCCATGTATGTGTGCCTGGAGTCTAAGAATCCACCTGTTCTCTACCTCCTCTGTGTGATTCTTAACATTCCCTAATCTGCTATCAACCTTAACCAATTCTAGAACCTTAAACTTAAAGTGATGAGTAGACCCTTCATCCATGACATGCTTTGCTAGGGCGTTGGTAGCATCTTCTTTGTTAATAGCGTATACATGCTCTCTTATACGCTCACGCAAAGTGCGGTTCGTTTTACCTACATAATATTTTGAGCACAACTGACATTGAGCTAAATATATTAAATTCTTAGACCTACAGTCAGTATAGCTTTTGAAAGTATAGGTTCTACCAGTATAGGGATGGATGAATGCATTTTCTGTGGTTATGAACCTGCACTGATTGCATGTCCGACAGGGGAAGGTACCTTCCCTCTGTGACTTGGGATGTTCTACATTTATCCTTTCATAGCATAGAAGTCTTTTGAGGGACTTCAAGTTCTTGTATGCTATGTTTGGTGTTTCTTCAACTAGTGTCTTGATTCTCTCATCCATAGTTAGAATCTTCCAATTATTCTCTATTACCTTTTTTATTTGACTGTTCCTATTTGTAAAGGGTATAACAAGTCTGTTTTTGGAGATAGGTATCTCTTTCTTATTCATATTAATAATATTTGATTTATTATGATAGAATGGACGACCTCTATCTTTTCTCAATTCACCTGCCATATTTATAGTGTTATGCACTACTTGTTTGTTATATCCTCTGTGTACAAAATTCTTTTCTAGAACATCCTTCTGTTCATCGAATGCTATCTCATCAGTGGTCAATTTAGAGACTTTTAGAGTCTGATTCATTACCACATTTTTATGAATGTGTCGAGGATACATGCTGGTACGGTGGAGTAAATTATTCCTCCAACATGGCTTCCTATACATTCCCGTGTTTACACCATTAGGTCCCTTAGTTAACAGAACATCAAGGAATTGTATCATCTCATGTGAGTGGGTGCTCTGGAATTCTAAAAAATTAGTGGCCCCATTTATATATTGTGTGAACTCATTTAGCTGATTTACTGTTCCTCTCCATAACAAAAAGACGTCATCTACAAAACGACAGTAGTGTATTATGTGTTCACTGAAAACTATGTTATTAATCACATATGTGTAAGGGACCTAATGGTGTAAACACGGGAATGCATAGGAAGCCATGTTGGAGGAATAATTTACTCCACCGTACCAGCATGCATCCTTGACACATTCATAAAAATGTGGTAATGAATCAGACTCTAAGAGTCTCTAAATTGACCACTGATGAGATAGCATTCGATGAACAGAAGGATGTTCTAGAAAAGAATTTTGTACACAGAGGATATAACAAACAAGTAGTGCATAACACTATAAATATGGCAGGTGAATTGAGAAAAGATAGAGGTCGTCCATTCTATCATAATAAATCAAATATTATTAATATGAATAAGAAAGAGATACCTATCTCCAAAAACAGACTTGTTATACCCTTTACAAATAGGAACAGTCAAATAAAAAAGATAATAGAGAATAATTGGAAGATTCTAACTATGGATGAGAGAATCAAGACACTAGTTGAAGAAACACAAAACATAGCATACAAGAACTTGAAGTCCCTCAAAAGACTTCTATGCTATGAAAGGATAAATGTAGAACATCCCAAGTCACAGAGGGAAGGTACCTTCCCCTGTCGGGCATGCAATCAGTGCAGGTTCATAACCACAGAAAATGCATTCATCCATCCCTATACTGGTAGAACCTATACTTTCAAAAGCTATACTGACTGTAGGTCTAAGAATTTAATATATTTAGCTCAATGTCAGTTGTGCTCAAAATATTATGTAGGTAAAACGAACAAGACTGCGTGAGCGTATAAGAGAGCATGTATACGCTATTAACAAAGAAGATGCTACCAACGCCTAGCAAAGCATGTCATGGATGAAGGGTCTACTCATCACTTTAAGTTTAAGGTTCTAGAATTGGTTAAGGTTGATAGCAGATTAGGGAATGTTAAGAATCGCACAGAGGAGGTAGAGAACAGGTGGATTCTTAGACTCCAGGCACACATACATGGCTTAAATGACAAAATCACATTAAAACCTTTTTTAGCAGCTAAGGCTTTTAAACATTAAGCTATCAAATGTTGTTTTTAATGTGTTTTTAATGTGTTTTATAAATATAAATATAGTTCCATGTCAATTTATTTAATCATTTAGTTTTCTTCACACAATGATGTGTTTTTGTTTTTAAATGTTCTAGATATTTGCTGCATATTATGCATATTGAGCACTGGCACTTTAAACATTCATTAAGTCAATTGTTTAATTGCTTGATTGATTAATTGAGTTTTTATAAACCGTATATAAATGTCTGAAATTCACCCATCTAACATTGAAGTCTGAAGAAGCGTTATCTGAACGTGAAAGCGCTTACTATTTGATGCAGTTCTGCTACAATAAAGGTTTTTTCGCAAAGGATTTTTGGAGTTTGTGCCACTGGTGTGCCTTTGAGCTTAATGTAGAAGGTCTTCCTAACCACTTTGGCAATGTGAGTGTCAAAAGAGAGGTTACTGTCAACTTGGGTCCCCAGGTCCCTGATAACTTCTTCCGTGTTTAATGGATTACCACCTATGTGGTAATTAGGGGTTACCTTGTTTTTCCCAAAGGGTATGACTATAAATTTTTTGGCATTTAGCTTAAGGCCATGGCTCTGGCACCAGTTATCCATTTCTATGAGACCTTTCTGGAGGATGTCTGTGTCTGATGGAGTGTCAATTATGGTGCCCAGTTTGCAGTCATCTGCAAATTTTGTTAACCACAATCCCCCTATGTTTGCCTGCACTTCAGAAAAATAAATGCCGAACAAGAGGGGGCCCAGGACTGAGCCCTGTGGGACACCGCTCATGACCAGCTTATAGTCTGACATGGCACCAGCAACTCTAACCCTGTGTGTTCTGTCCTTGAGCCAGTTTGCAACCCATCTTGTGACATATGGGTTTACATCTAAGCTGGTGAGCTTTTCTATGATGCCCGAGTGGGGTATTGTGTCGAACGCTTTTGCTAGGTCAAGGTAGGCTGTGTGAACTGCCTTACCCTCATCAATGGCCTTAGTGACTGTGTCGAAAAAGTCGACCAAGTTCAAGAGGCAGGATCTGCCCTTGACAAAGCCAAATTGGGTAGGATCCAGTGTCTGTAGGTCCCCAATGTCTTTATTTATGAGTTCCATTATGATCCTCTCCATAGCTTTGCAGACAAGGCTCGTCAAGCTTATGGGGCGGTAATTTCCAGGGTCCATAGAAGCACCGCCTTTGTGGAGTGGGACCACAGTTGCCGTACGCCATTCTTTGGGTACGTATCCTGTAGTAAGGCTAAGATTAAACAGCAGCCTTATGTGTGGGTTTAGTTCCTCATTGAGTTCGTGTAGCACACAGCCGGGGACACCGTCCAGTCCCATTGATGCTTTGTTTTTTGCTTTAGAGAGAGCAGCTCTCACCTGGGCATCTGAGATATTTGGGAGGCTAGACTCTGGTGGGATAGATATTTCTCCTTTTGGGGGGGAGGGAGGGGAGAAATTTGCACTGAACCTGTCTGCCAGTATGTTGGCAATGTCTGTGGGTTCAGTGATTTTTTTATCATTTTGGACTAATTCTGAGCATATCTGGGAGTTTCCACCCAGGTTTCTAACATAGCTAAAGAAGGCTTTATGATTGTCTTTTGTGTCATTAGCGATTTTTCTCTCAAAGTTGGCCTTGGATGATTTTATGAGTGATCATAGTTTTTTGCTAGTATTGATCAGAGATGCCTTCCCATTTAGGGATTTTGCTCTGTCATGTAGTAGCTTTCTCCTCCTGTTGTAGAGTTTGTTTATGGCTGGAGTCCACCAGACTGGGCGCCTGCCTTTGGTGGAAAGGGTCTTGATTTTATTAGGGATTGCTTGATCCATACATTCCTGGAGGTGCTCGTAGAAGGCTTTTGTAAGGGTTTCAGCAGCGTGGGTTGTGGTTTCCACTGGCTCGGGGGCCTTGAAGGATACCACTCCAGTCTTAAAAAAGTGTGAAGTTTGCTTTTCTGAAGTTCTTCACTGTGGTCTTTTTTGCTGGGGGTGGGGGCGGGATGTGGATCTCCAGTGAGATTAATTTATGGTCTTATCTCACCAATGAGGGATATACTTCCGGTGTGGAGCATTTTTTCCCCATGTTTGTGATGATCAGGTCTAGTATATTTTCTCCTCTTGTGGGAATGGTGACTAGTTGTTCCATAGCATTTGAGTTTATGAACTCAAGGAACCTTTGGGCTAGGGTGTTGGGGCTTGAGTAATGTTCCCAGTCTATGTTTGGGTAGTTGAAGTCACCCAATATGATGGTGTTTGGAGAGACATTCATACTCTCCAGTGTCTTCAGGAAGGCTGTGTGGGTTTCCTGAGTTTGAGAAGGTGGTCTGCAGCATGTTACAAACTGTAGGGCAGTTTTACCTATGGTTAATTGTACCTGGATGGTCGGTTGTGCTGCATCCTGATCTGAATACATGCTGCTCATCACCCTTGTTGCATTGTACTACCCTGTTTATCCATTTATCAATCACCCTCTCCATAAACAGGATTTTGATGACTCTGTAGGGATCACAGTGGTGGATGTCCCATTTTTTCTTGTAAACTGGCACAAGTACAGTGATCCTACAGCAGTCACATGGGATATGATGTTCTCGCCACGCTGCTGTAAGTAGCTTCTGGAGCCAATTCTAGCCTATCTCAGCAAGCATGTTTATCATATCCACTGTGACATTTACTGAGCCTGTAGCTGTACATGACCTGAATTTCCTTAGTGAAAGTTTTACATCTTAGAGGGTGGTATCCTGTTCTTCTAGTGTTGTAGCCTGTTTCTGGGGCAGTACAGCATCTGTGGTCATTATCATGATTGTTAAGCTGGTAAGTATTCCTTCCATCTTCCTTTGATGTACTGTAGACAGGAGAGCATGTTATTGCTGGCATCCCTCATGAAATGCATCTGTCAGTCTTCTTTATCTGGAGATATTAGCCTTGCAATCGGTTGTTTCTTTGTGGCACCTAACAAGTCTGTTTGTATTTGCTGGTATAGTGTCTCCAATGCCCTATTCTGTGCTAATGCAACTCCTTTCTTACCTTCATTGTTAGTCAGTCTCTATTCTTTCCTACCCTGGGTGGTCATTCCAATCTCCCACTTTTGTCTGGACTCCGTATTTCTTTTGCATAGATCTAGGACTGCTGCATTACCCAACATGCTTTCCTTTATTATTTTATGGAAACACATGGCCAGGCCACAACTCATTTCTGCAGTCCTCACACATGGAGTTTTAAGGTGCTGCCATTCTTCAAGTAGACCTTTTTCCACCTCTTCTTGGGGTGCTGGAGGCCTGACTGATTCAAGATAAAGTATGACAGTTAAATGAGTCATCTCTCTAGTCTTCACCCTGGTCTGTTTTGACCTTAGAGCCACATTTTCCTGCTGTTTGCAGCTGATTTTGTAAACCAGTGGTTTATGCTGTGGGCCAAATGGTTCACAGAGGATGACTGTGGAATCTGTGGTTATACTACAGTATCCTTTCCTCACTAGGAGAAGTGTATCTGAGTTGGATATTGGCCACTTGTGTACATGGACTTGTGACTGTCTGTCTTACTGAACCATGTGTTGGCTACTATCAAGCCATGATGACCCACCCATGAGAAGCCAGACAGTGCTGATATCCTGTTCTGTCTGTCACAATAAGTGCTTTCAAGTCACTCATTATCAAAACTGATTCATGATGCCCAGCTTTATATAGTAAGTCCTGCAGCTGATATCTGACTGCACTCTTTGGCTCACTATCACAACCCTGCAGTGGGGCAGAGTGTAGTATTCATAATGTCAGCCTATCCTTACACTGGAGTCTGATTGCCATGAGTCTGTCACTAATTTAGACTTGATCCCACAATGTCTTTTGAAGCCTTTCTCTCACCACAATTCACAGATGATTTCTAGCCTGTCCAGCCCCAAAGTATTAGACTGTGGATCCCAAGCCATGTGCCTTGCCTGCAATGCCCCTCCAACTTGTCTCCTGGAAACATTGGATGTCCATCCATCACCTTAGCATCATGTCATCCATGTCCAAACTGCATCCTGTCAGTGAACCTACACCAGGCTAGCAATTCACAGTTCATGTTTGGCAGGTTCATAGATTATGCATCCAGCAGTTGCTCAACACAGCTATGAAAGGTAACCCAGGATGGGTAACTACAGACCGGCCAGCCAGTAGGTTATTGACCAGTGTCTGCTGAGTTGTATGGCAGGCACACAGACAACAGTGGGCACATACACACTTTGTGGAGTACAGTAAAATTTTAACATAATTTATGTTTTTGGTATTGGGTGAAAAATAACAGGAGTAAGCAGTAGCATTCCTATTTAACACCTATCTTTGCTGCCACAAAAGAAGCAGGGATGCATGATGATATCCCAAAAGGAAGAATTTTTTTTAGAAAATATATACTAAGGGGAGAAGACAGAGAGTACTGTACACCTGAGCAAGGGTCATATAATTGGCCAAGAACTGTTATGGAGAAATGATCATTAGTGATTAGAGGCTCTGCTGCTAGGTTGTTGCACATGTATTCATGGAATCTACACTGGTGTTACACTGAGTAAACTGAGATCTATAATATATAACATTAAGTATCCTGTTTTTTTTGCTTATTTTTTCGAGTTATTTATAGCACGTTGTCTACTGCATACTTTTCTAGCTAGTTTTACTATGTGTGAGGTATTAACTGAAAATTGTCCACTTTTATTAGGCATCTGTTTGGGTTGTTTGATTCTGATAACTTGTTTGCAGTTAAAAGCTTTCTCTAGAGGCTCCTTTATCTGTTTAAAGCTTTCATTTAAAGGCTCACTGCTGCTTTTCTGCTGTGAGAAACATTTCTGCAGTTTGTTTCTACCTAAGTAGTGTGGATATTTGTAGCATTGTTCATATTCAGGCTTGTGTTTGGGCCTAGTGTTTGTGGAGGCTGTGTGTTTGAGCACATGTTCAAGGACATCTTGGTTTCGCCAAAGCTATTAGACATTTCAATGAGAGAGGATTGTTTAAGGTCATTGGCTGTCTGGGTCACCTGGACTACAGCTTAGAATAAGCACCTCATTCATTCTTTTGAGCTTTTTTTAAAAGTTGTCTCAGGTTTCAACTTTCTGTTACCTAAGAAGATAAGTTTGTGAGAGTTTCTGCCATTTCACACTGAGCTAATCAAAGAACGACACTGAGCAAACTCAGATCTATAATATATAACATTAAGTATCCTGATTTTTGCTTATTTTTCGAGTTATTTACAGCACTTTGTCTACTGCATACTATTCTAGCTAGTTTCACTGTGTTTAAGGTATTAACTGGAAACTGTCCACTTTTATTAAGCATCTGTTTGGGTTGTTTGATTCTGATAACTTGTTTGCAGTTAAAAGATTTCTCTAGAGGCTCCTTTATCTGTTTAAAACTTTTATTTAAAGGCTCACTGCTGCTTTTCTGCTGTGAGAAACATTTCTGCAGTTTGTTTACCACCATCTCTCCCTATTTGTAAGCTCTTCTTATAGTTGGTGTCTTTACAGTTACCTGCCCCTACTGTAAATTTGATCTGGGACACTCCTCCCAGTCTAGTGTTATTACCTCATTCTACCTAATACAGGGAGAACATTTGAGAAGGCCAATCCACTTAGTTTCAGCTCCTCCTTTCACTCTTTCCAAAAAAAAATTCTAAGCTTGTTTCCTGCCTTTCCTGTGGGTAGTCTAGTCTGGATACAGATTTGCTGTGTCCAGGACTGTTTGTGGGCTTCTGAGCCCCCAAGCCTTTCGGTGTTGGAGGGAAGCCTTCTAGCTTAATTTTGTTTCTTAGAACAAGCCATTTTTTTAGTTTTAGCACTCAAGTCTGTTTCTTTGAGCTCAGCAGTTGTTCAGAACTCATTGTAAGCATTAAATAAGCTAGAAATGACTACAGCACTCAACTTTCCTCACTTGTATAGAGGAAAACAGTTTCTAGTACTTAACAAATAAGAACCTATCCAGGCATGTCTAAGGGTCAGCTCCTGGTGTTTTCTCCTGTCTACCTGATGAATTTGGGCATCTTGAAGCAATGCAGCAATTGCCTCATAGGTTCATAGGTTCATAGATTAGTACTAGGCTAATTGCCCTTGTGGGCCATTTTAAGCCTAGCCAGTTATCCCATGTGAGAATCAAACCCTGCACCTTGTGTCTGCAAGGTAAACACCTTAACCATTCTGGCATCCTCCCACCCCTTCTGCCATCCTCCCACCCCTCATGTACACAGGCAACCTTCTCCTCCTACCACCCAACACTACAACCTGTGAGAGATGCACTTATATAGCCAAACTGGAAGCAAAGCTCTCTTCACCCAAGAATGGACTAGACAGTCAAGAAGAGAAGGTAAACACTTGCACCACACCACACTCATCACATAGTCCCTCAAAACCTACACCACCAAAACACACACATAGAAACACAAAACGCACACCTACATTCATGGAGGCTCTCAGTAAAAACCTGCCCAAGCAACAGGGACCTCCAAAGCAGAAACACAAGCAATCTCTACCCCCCAACACAACCCAAATGACACATATCCCAGAAACTCAGTGTGCCACTCAACCATAGCCCATAAGGCATAACAACGTACTCAATACTCTAGTCATAGGTGACTCTATAGTCAGGCACACTGATGTTCCACTCACCAGGCTAAACAAGGAGAAGGTTACTATCAGCTGCCTGTCGGGTGGCAGGATCCACCACATAATGCATGCACTCAGGTCACTCCACAACAAGTACAAATATGACTCTGTCATTGTCCATGTTGGTGTGAATGACCTGAGACGTACCTGCCTGGACTACATGAAAAGGGACATGGAGGAGCTGTCTGATCTTGTAGCCCAGGCATGCATGACCCTAGCCCTGAGTAGCATCCTGCCATCACCCAGAATGATACCACAGTACAAGGAGGACAAAATGACTGACTTCAACAATTGGCTAAGCTTCTGTTGTCAGTCTAAGGGGATCCAGTATCTGTCTGCCTGGGATAACAAGATCAACAAACCATGATGCTTTGCCAGAGATAGCCTACACCTGTCACCCCTGGGATTTCGGATACTGGCTAAGGCTCTAGCCACCCCTATGGTGCCTATGACAAATTCACCACCATAGCAGGTACAACCAAGCAGAATCTGAAGGTATTGCTCTCAATGCTAGAAGTCTAAACCTCAAAATGCACTCACTCGAGGCACTCCTTAAAATGGAGACCATCGACATTTATGCAGTAACAGAGACCTGGTTCAAGGCTCCAGAGAGTTTCCCTGCATTGCCAGGCTATAATTCATACCACAACATTTGGGCAACTAACCTGGACTGAAACACTAAAGGCGGAGGCGTGTCCATATTCATTAAGGATATCTACACCTCCAGGCTAGTTGCTCAGCATAATTCATCTGAGATTATCGAAGTGCAACTAACTCTGGGCAAGACCGCAATCCAAATTGTAGGTTGCTACAGATCCCCTACCATGCCCCAGGATTCCCATTCCTCATTTTCTGATACACTGGAAAATATTAAGGTACAACCTAACACTCTAATAATGGGTGATTTCAACTACCCCACCATTAACTGGTAAAACTACTCATGTACCAACTCTTGTGCTCATCGTTTTCTGGAATTCATAAATTCCAGTGATGTGGATCAACTTATCCACACCCCCACCAGGGGCAGCAATATCCTAGACCTGGTTATTACCAACATGGGCAACCGGTGCTCAACATCAGAGGTCAATACCTCATTGATCAGATCCGACCAGAAGCTAATCACCCTAGATATCCACATCCCTCCCCCACCCCCCATTAGGGAAACCACCATAAAAAATCTCTCCAAAGCCAACTTCACTCTTCTTAAGACAGAAGTGGCAAACTTCACAACACCCATGCTGATTGACAATAGAGGTATGACTGCTGAATCCTACACAAATGCACTTTATAAGCACTTACACAAGCGCATGGACTGTGCAATCCCCTAACAGAACCAAGATGCTATCCTCCAAAAAAAGGAAGCCAATCTGGTGGTCCCTTGCCATAAACAAACTCTACAACAGAAGAAAGAAACTGTTGCAAAAAAGAGTAAAATCCCATGATTGGAGGAACTCCTTGGTCAACCTCATAAAATCCTCCAAAGCTAGTTACGAAAACAAAATCTCCACTGACTCTAAATACAACCACAAAGCATTCTATAGCTGTGTTAAGAATCTCAATGGCAATAATCAGATCTGTTCTGAGTTACAGCACAATGGCACTAAATATACAGAACCAACTGATATTGCCAATATCCTGGCAGGCAGGTTCAGTGCTAACTTTACCCCCTCTCAACCCCTAAAGGGCCCATCACTGTACCGGAAGAATGCAGAGTTCCTGTAATCACTGCTGCACAGGTAAAAAACACACTCTCCAAAGCCAAGAACACTGCATCCATGGGAACTGACAACATCCCAACGAACTGGCACCCCACCTAAGTACCATGCTCAATCATAGCCTCACCTCAGGCTATGTGCCCACTGAATGGTGCACAGTGACAATTATCCCACTCTACAAAGGGGGAGCCACCATGGACCCCAGAAACCACCACCCCATTAGCCTGACGAGTCTGGTCTGCAAGGCTATGGAATGTATCATCATGGAATTTATAAACATGGAACTCCAAACTCAGGACCCCACCCAGTTCAGGTTTGTCAAAGGCAGGTCATGTCTCCTAAACCTGATAGACTTCTTTGAAGTGGTCACCAAAGCCGTAGATGAGGATAAGGTGGCTCACACAGCCTATCTATGTCTTGCCAAGGCTTTCAACACCATCCCCCACTCTGGAATTATAGATAAACTCACTAAACTAGGTATAAATCCCTATGTCACAAGATGGGTTGCCAACTGGCTCACTGACAGAACCCACACTGTGAAAGTAGCAGACTCCATATCCATCTTCAGACCAGTGACAAGTGGAGTACCACAGGGTTCAGTCCTGGGTCCTCTCCTGTTTAGTATCTACTTCTCTGAAGTACAGGCTAACACAGAAGGTCTTTGGCTAACAAAAACAGTCATCTGCAAACTAGGAGCCATAATCAAAACTCTAAAATATGCGGGTATCCTACAAAAGGGCCTCGCTGAGACAGATGCCTGGTGTCAAAACCATGGCCTCAAGCTCAATGCCAAAACGTGTATCGTCATCCCTTTTGGTAAAAACTCTGTACCCATGAACTACCACATAGGCAGTAGTCTACTTAACACCGAAAGTGTGATAAGAGACCTTGGGACACAAGTGGACAGTAGTCTCTCCTTTGATAATCACATTGCCACAGTAGTCAGGAAATCCTTCTATGTGGCACACCTCATCACAAAAGGTTTCTCATTCAGGAAAAGAGAGGTCATTGTTCCCCTCTACTCGTCACTCATTAGACCCATTATAGAGTACAATGCCCCTTTTGGTATGTACCTCACAAGATATCTACAACAACTGGAAAGGCTGCAGAAATACCTCACAAAGAGGATTATCTGCCTCAAACAGATGCCTTATGCAGACTGTCTCAAAAACTGCAGCTTTACTCCATTGCATATCGCCTACTCAGATGCGATATCTGCCTAACACAAAAAGCTATGTCAAACCCAGAGCTTTTGGACATGCTCGACTTAGAGAAATCCCAATCCCTCAGAGCTACATGCTCTAGGGACCTAAACCTTGTCACCACAATAAAAAAGAACATGCTGGAGGGATAGATTCTTGTAACCCAGAGACTTCCCATACATTGGAACAAACTACCTATCTATATCAAACAAAGCTCCTCATTAGTAGTCTTCAAGAAAAATCTTGATAATTAGATGGGAGATAGGAAATTCACCCTGGGGATCACTTCTGTGGCTTTGCTTGACAGTGGCACAGGAAAATAATTTTCTTGGGTGGCAAAAGCCAGGATACATTTTGACTAGGCTTATATAGGCACTAGTGCCAATGGCCTAGTACCTACTTATGAACCTATGAACCTATTAGCACTCTTCAAGAAAAATCTTGATGAGTGGATGGGAAATAGGAAATCCACCCCGGGGATCACTTCTGTGTCTCTGCTCAAGAGTGGCACAGGAAAATAACTTTCTTGGCTGGTATAAGCCAGGGAACCTTGTTGGCTAGGCTTGCGTAGTCCCTTGGGCCGATAGCCTAGTACCTACCTATGAACCTATGAAATGTTCTTAGGTTCATAGGTGTGTACTAAGCTAATAGCCCTGGAGCCTTTACAAGCTTAGCCCATAGGATTACCCTGGCATTGTGCCACCCAACCTTAGTTCCTAGTGCCTCTGTCGAGTAGAGCCACTGGACTGATCCCCAGGGTGAATTTTCTATTTCCCATCCACTCATCAAGATTTGTCTTGAAGAGAGCCAGTGAGGTGCTCTGCTTGACATGTATGATAAGTCTATTCCATAGCATGCGCAGTCTCTGGGTTATAAACCTGTCCCTCCAGGATGTTTTGTTGATTGTGGTAATCAGTTTGAGGTCTCTGGAACGCGTGGTGTGGAGGGATTGGGATTTCTTTAGATGTAGCATTTCTAACAGAGCAGAGTCAGACATGGCTTTGTAAGTCAAGCAGAGATCGCCTCTAATTAGGCGATATGATATAGATAATAGATGGAGTTGTTTGAGTCTGTCCATACAGGACAAGTGTTTAAGGCCTAGGAGCCTCTGTGCGGTACATTTTCAGCCTCTCCAGTTGTTGCAGGTGTCTAGTGAGGTACATGCCAAACGGGGCATTGTACTGGATGATTGGTCTAATGAGAGAAGAGTAGAGGGAGACAATGACCTCTTTCTTCCTGGATGCGAAACCCTTAGTAACAAGATGTGCCACATAGAAGGACTTTCTGACCACAGTAGCAACATGGTGGTCAAAAGAGAGGTTGCTGTCAGCCTGTGCTCACAGGTCTCTTATAATGCCTTCTGTGTTCAGTGGACTACCATCAATGTGATAATTCAAGTGAACGGGATTTTTCCCAAACGGGATGAAGACATATTTTTTGGCATTGAGCTTAAAGCCATGGTTCTGACACTAGTCGTTGATCTCATTAAGGCCTTTCTGCAGGATGTCAGCATCACTTGGGGAGTTAATAATAACTCCCAGCTTGCAATCATCTGTGAACTTTGTCAGCCAGAGTCCCTTCATGTTGGTCTGGACTTCAGAGAAGTAGATACCAAACAGGAGAGGACCCAGGACTGAACCCTGTGGGACTCCACTCATGACTGGTCGGCAGTCTGACTTGGAGTCAGCTACTTTCACACTATGGGTTCTATCTGTGAGCCAGTTTGCAACCCACCTAGTGGTATAGGGGTTGATGCCTAGCTTAGTAAGTGTTTCTATGATTCCTGAGTGGGGAAGGGTATCAAAGGCCTTGGCTAGATCAAGGTAGGCTGTATGAACCACCTTACCTTCATCTACCGCTCTGGTGACTGACTTAAAGAAGTCAACCAAGTTGAGAATGGCATGATCTACCCCTCACAAAACCAAACTGTGTAGGATCCAAAGTTTGGTGATTCTCTATATCCTTGTTTATTAGGTCCATGATGATGCGTTCCATAGCTTTGCATATCAGACTCGTCAGGCTAATGAGGGATAGTTCCCAGGGTCTGTAATTACTCCTCCTTCGTGGAGGGGGATGACTGTAGTAGTGCACCATTCTGTAAGGACAAAGCCTGAGGTGAGGCTGTGATTGAACAGGGCACACAGGTGAGGTGCCAGTTCACACTGTATTTCATGTAGAACACAGCCAGGGATACTGTCAGGTCCCATAGAAGCTGTATTCTTGGCATTGGACAGTGTTGTTTTAACCTATGCAGCAGTAATACTGGGTGCCTGACAATCTACTGTTATTGTGATTGGTCCTTTGGGGGTGGGGAGGGTTAAAGTTAGCACTGAATCTGTTCGCCAGTAAATTTGCAATATCTGTTGGCTCGGTATAGGAGATACCATTGTGCAGTAGCTCAGAGCAAATCTGGGTATTGCCATGGAGATTATTTACATAACTATAGAAGGCCTTGTGGATGTCTTTACTATCTGCTGCAATTCTGTTTTCATTGCTAGCTTTAGAGGATTTGATGAGGGATCTCAACCTTTTGCTGAGACTGATAAGGGAGTTTTTCCAGTCTTGGGATGTCACCTTATTCCACATCAGTTTCCTCCTTCTGTTGTAGAGTTTGTTTATGCCAGGGGACCATCATATTGGCTTCCTTTTTTTAAGGAGAACGTCTTATTTCTATTGGGTATGGCAAGATCCATGCATTTGTCTACGTGTTCATACTGGTGTATGATATGGCGGTCATGCAACTATTCTCCATTTGCATGGGTGCCGTAAAGTTAGCTACCTTTGTTTTTATGAGTCCAAAGTTAGCTTTGGAGAAGTTTTTCATGGTGGTTACCTTTGTTGGGGGGTGGGAGGGATGTGGATTTCCAAGGTGATTAGCTTGTGATCAGATCTAACCAGGGAGGAATTGACTATTTGTGTAGAACAGCAGTCACCCATGTTAGTAATGAGAAGGTCAAGGATATCCAGCTCATTTGCTTTGTTGTTGTTCTTGGGGAAGAGGGGCCTCTCATGCTTGATCCCGGCTGTATGAACTAAATTCAAATGATTAAAGTGCAACAGTCATTATTACACAAAAATGACTGTTGTGCAAAACATACTGTTTGAGGTAGTCTGGTTTATCTAGCTTCTTGAGGAAATGTTACATTCTGTATATTGATGAATAGAACAGGATGTTGTGGCAACCTGGAAAAGAAAACAATTTTGAAAGTGAGCAAGAACAGTATGCACACTATTTGGAACAGCGAGAGTAGGCAGTGCATAGCATGAAGTAAAGAATCATTGAGTTGCTTGAAAAACATCATACCAGGAATGCACATGTGCACACAAAAGCAGTAGCAGCTGCAAGTAGAAGGACACATGAGTGACATGTCTAAGGGATAAAAATACAGAATACTGGAAATCTCTGTAAGACAGATATGAATATTCATAATGATCAGAGTATGCTTTGGCAGTCATAGCTAAATCTGTCAGTGGCTGAGATTAACTTTTATCTGTATATGTCACAGGCATGTTTAGAGGAATACTTAAGACACCTTTACATTAAGGATTACTAATAGCATATTTGTGCCTTGACTTACTGTGAAAGTGCTATTCAGATGAAAGCAGTAAGGAGAGAGGTGAAATAACAGTTTTAGAGGCACACAAGGCTGACTGTAAGCAACTCAGTTTGATGTGTATTGTCATTCAAATTAGCTGAACCTAGCAGGGCAGGAAATGTGAAGCTCTTGCTGGCTGAGGGTGGGAATATGGGAGGAGTAACATGAGAAGGAACAGAAGTAGATAAAAGCTGAATGTCTAAAAAAAATATTCTCAGCAATGAGCTGTTAGTTGTGGAATCTTTTTTCACAGAATTTGTAACACATCAGCAGGAAACACATTTGTAAGAGGAACTGTGTGACAGTAAATGATAAGGCCTCTCATAGTTAGCTGCTGTTTTGTGTTCTTCAATTCTAAGTGAATGGAACTGCCATATGACCCATATCTATGGGCACTATAATCTCAGAAACAGTGGACTCATGGTGTATCACAGGGAAGATTTTTCTTTAGAAGAAAACAAACTGTCATCAGGATGTCTGCCCTCAGGAGGCCAGTGAAGGTTACAAACTGAATAAAATTACTGGTGACAACTTCTATCTGGTACATACATGTTTGTAATGAGTCAAATGTAAGGAAAAGATATACCATACATCTTTTCAAAATGTTTTCCTGTAGTTGTCCTTTAATGGTCTGAATATAGTAATGCTATACAGTGATCATTAAATGGTGCTGGGTGAGCTTGACAGGGAAGGAAGGGGGTGTAACGATAACTTGGTCACACTTTACTCTCCTGGGTATGGCCCCCAACTTGAAACTTGCTGGAGGCCCCCAAAATGCTAGTACTGGCCCCTGCACTGGAGTACACTTCATAATCTTATAAAAGTCCAGACATATAGTCACCAGTGCAAACATTTGCCACTCTAACTGCATCCCACAACGATGCTGACAATACACAGATAACCTGTTTGTCATGTTCCCTCACCCCTTTACATCTCAGTACTGCCTTTCTTCACTCTGCTAGATGCTGTTCCATAATATGGGAATATCTGCTGTGTTCACACACTCACATACACAGACCTCCCTTGTGCACATTGTCACATTGTCAGCCCAATTATCTGGAATTTTGTAAATAGTTATATGTCATTTGTGAATATTAGCAGGATGTAATTGCTTCTGTTGCTACTATATTAGAACTGTATGTCCTATTGTATAGATGTGTGTTGAAGAGATATTTTATACACTATTCTAATTGTTTAGATGTATGTATTTTAACAGGAGATTAGCTTGCAAGACTCAAGAAAACAGATGAAATTAAATTGTTTTATGATTGTGCTGTAAAAGTTAGTTTCAGTGCAGCAAGGAGACAGGGTGTCTAAAACTAGGGTGCTCACTGTTTTGTAAGTGTTTTATTGTTTTATGTCCTCCAGCAGTTGCAAAGATCTGAGAGATATGCATTTTTCACAGGGAGATGTTAAAATTCTGGCAGTTTCTAGCATTGAGGGTTTTCACCTGGGATAGTCAGATGACAAAAGTGGCATCATCCTGCAAGTATCCCAGCAGCAATATTTGAGATATTTTTAAGAACTTTCTGATAGAGATGGCATTTTGTATTTTGTCTTTGACCTAACAAAAACATCCACTCACCACTCTTCCCTTGCTGCAAATAAGTTTTTAAGGCCTAGTAACACTTTTAGATTCAGATAAGAATATAGTAAAGTATAGCTTAGATATGTTCTTTATTTATTTGAGACTGTCCTGCAATGCTGTATTAAATATTTACTGTGATTTTGAACTCGCTCCCTGATTACTGGGCCAGTGCTGGGGCATCACACGCATTACCATTTTATGTGCTGCTGCACTATTACATTGTGAGTGTAGTACTGCCATGTTACTGTTCCGTATAACAATATATGTCCTAAACATAGGCTATGAATAGGTATGACTGAGGCCTCTCCTATCATATTACAGTGATAGATTGCCTCCTGTAAGAGCTACACTTCTCAAATGGTGTTGGGTGTCCCTTCCATTAACCTTGATCACCCTTATGTATTTTACTCTATGTGCTTCTCTGAATACTTTTTTGACAAGTTTAAACATATAACAGCCACTGTGCATTTTCTCAAAGCTTGTATTTCCACTGAGAAGCACTACTCTATATCTACCTTTACTTTACTTACTTACTTTACTTTACTGCTTGTTAGGAACGTGCTGCACATACCTTAAGCAAGTAGAAAATCTGCTTTCCAAAGTATTGCTTTTCAACAATAGGTGAAGCTTTCTCTACTTCTGAAGTTCTACATCTTCCATAGTGCAAATAGGTTTTCTGCAGGTATTGGCAATTATATCATGCTGATTCATGCCTTTGAGCATTATGTAAATGAGTGTTCACCTCACACATGCCACCAAATCAGTCAATCTATAGATTCTGCATATGAACAGACACCATGGAAAGTTCTACATGGCTGAAAAGGAGTAGGTGCACCGTACCTACTCATCTATGGGAGTGTTGTGAGGAGCTTCCTTCTAATTTTCAGGTTCATCTTGTTAGGCATGGGGGTCATCAAAGACCATAGTAACTATTGCCATCACACAATATGCCATACAGCTAAACTTTGACTGCCATATTTGACATCTCTAGGCCTATTTTATTCAAAAATGGCATGAAATATTTACAACCCTGCCACTAATTGAACTACTGAGGTAATCTATGTTTCATAATAACAGGAAATGGGTATGACTTCAAAATGCCAGCCTTTATTCTCTAACATGTGATCTGGTGAATGGCTATAGCTTCATAGGGCACAGTGGAAGGGTATCACAGTGGTGCTCCCAAAAGACTGAAATATTTCTCCATTTCCTGCATAAAGGTCACTGGGACCCTTTGATGGGGGACACATATGTCAGTCTGCAGTATAATGTGAATACCTGGCATTATCTCACCAGAGTGGTTTCTGAGGCTACTGATATCCCCCAAACTGGCAAAATTTGCAGGCATCACTACAGCCATCTGAGGAGGTGTCATCCAGGCTTTCTTCACTGTCAGGAAGAAGAAGTCAGAGTTGATGTAGTGTTAAGTATATATATATATATATATATATATATATATATATATATATATATATTGTAATGTACTAATGTTCTTCTATTTCTTCTACCTTAATACTAGTGGTCATAGTCCATTCCATAGTATCACCTTTTCCCTTTTATCCTTTTCTGACTGCATCAACAAAAATCGTAATAACACTATCTGCTGCACTTTTCATTGACCTCTTAAAAGCTTTTGATATGGTTAACCATCAGCTTCTTATTAATCTACTCAAATCTCTCTCTCTTGATATACTTGCACTAAAATGGTTCTATTCCTACCTGGAGAACCGTCAACAAGCTGTGCTATGGGATAACGCACTTTCCACAAATCTTCCTGTCTCCCTATGTGTCCCTCAGGGCTTTATTTTGGGCCCCCTCCAATTATCAATTTTCATTAATGACCTCAACTTAACTATTCGTCAAGCTACCTGCATACAATATGCTGATGATTCAACATTACTATACTACTTCCTTATCTGAACTCAATCCCTCACCCAAAAGGTACTGAACATTGTGGAAGACTGGTTCCTACAGCGCTGCCTACTCCTGAACTCAAAAAAAAAACAAAAACAAATTATTACTCTTTAACCCTACAAAAAAGTTCACACAAATAGACTTCACAGTATTATCCAGTAATGTTACTGCTATATCTTCTGACCCAACTACCAAACTCTTAGGAGTAACAGTTGATAATAACCTCACCTTTGACACACCCATAAACAACACAATAAAATCAGTGAACAGAAGGCTAGGCTTACTTTATAGGATTAAATCCTTCCTTACTCCTACAGCTAGAAATACTATTGCCCACACCCATCTTTTCTGCCCTCCTCTATGCCTCTCCAATATATACCAATCTTTCCAAAAGTAACCTCAACAAACTTACAAACTCATACAATAACACTGCCATATTTGCCACAAGTTCCCCATTTAGAACCCACCATTGTCATAATCTAAAACAACTGGGTTGGCTGGAACTCCATAATCAACTTCTCTTTTACCAGCTTACTATCACACAAAAGATCCTCCATCATCCTAGTAACACACTTATACTTACTAGCCTGGTTACCACCTACATAAATCTATCTACCCTATGCTCAGCAAAGAAATTGCAAGTATCGATACATAAGTCCCATAATAAAACTTTCTCAAAAATTTACACCAAACCACATTCCTACACAAAAACATAAAAACTGCAAACCTCCCTTTTCCTAAAAACATAACCACAAGTCAACTGCCATCTTTCCTATCCAAACACCACTTACCTTAAAGTGACAGCATACCAGAAAAACAGCACACACCACACATACTGCTGATTCGGCAAACTAGCATTTGATAATATGCAGTTTCAGGCAGCTGCACTTTCGCTCTTCTGGTCTCGAGATACTGAAATTTGAGATTTCATAATCTTGAGCTTGTAAAGTGAAGCAATATATATGTATATATATATATATATATATATATATATATATATATAGTTACACTTCAAAAGATCAAATGGCTGAAATATCGAAGAACATATGGTCGAGACCATATGATCAATATTTCAGAAGATGAATCTTCTGAAATTGAAAAAAAAAATCAAATAAAGGAAGATGTTACTGCAGGGGGGCAAGCCCCCCTGAACCCCCACATCCCCCCTACTTAAATATGCCAACTCCGAGATCGCGCTACAGCAGGGAATAGGAAAATTTCCCATTCTGCATTGTACTATCAGTATATTTAAGTAGGGGGATGTGGGGGGCACAGCCACATGAGGGGTGCAGGGGGGCTTGCCTGCCCCCCTGCAGTAACGTCTTCTTTTATGAGTTTTTTTTTTTTACAATTTCAGAAGATCAATCTTCTGAAATATCATATGGTTTCGACCATATGTTCTTTGATATTTCAGCCATTCGATCTTCTGAAGTGTAACCATAAATATATATATATATATATATATATATATATATATATATATATATATATATATATATATATATATCAACTCTGAGATTGCCATACCTCAGAGAAAAGGAATATCCCTTCTATTTACATATTTCCTGCAATTCAGTCTTCAGATTACAAGATTCGCTCAAGCAGGTCTTAGCATTTCAGTTTCCATATAAATATCCTAAGCAACCTCATTGCATGGGACTGTGATCACACTTGTTGCTTAGGTGGTTGCACCTATCTACTACTTTTGGCAGTTAGAAAAACAAGAACGGCTGCCAGCAAAGAAGCACTCACTTTAATTACAGGATAAAGTTAAGCGCTTTCATCTACAAATGTCATAGACTTCATCAGAATAAACTAATGATGTACAAGCACTCCTTATATACACAAATACACCCCCCCTTTTTAAATTCATCATGCGAACAATTAATAAATCATATATACTTAATTAAACTACCCACTTTAAAACTAAGCACAAGTATTACAAAAACATCACCAGTTCCACTCAGAAGCCATAATACAAATATTTAAACACAACTTACAGTATTAAATAACATATTCTTTAAAAAATAAAAAATAAATAGTGCACACTATTTATAACATGAACATAGCTTTTAACCTAAGTGCACTACTAATAGAAATAACATAATTGAGGCCTGGGAACTGAGATGCTTGGCACCTTAACTGCCATTTACCACAGGGGTTGAGGGGCTAGAAATACCGTACGGGACTTGTACAGGATTCCCTTTTGCATTGTGAGTTAATTTCATTAAACAGGGATGTGAGTTGTTAGAAGTTTTAATCAGGGACAATGATAGGAAAATGTGTTGTCTAAATGAGAATACTAACAAAATGGATAAACAAATCAAGAGTGACTTATTATTTGTGATGAAAGAAAGTGGCTATAGGGGTATTTTTTGGACATTGATAAACAGCTCCATGTGTTACAAAGCTGAAAAGTTGGTTAGAGACAAAAAGGAATATGAAGGCAGGACTGCATATCCAGCCCCACCTGGATGGTTTAAAATGGTCAATACTAGTGTCAACGGTGGTGACAATGCCTCAGATGTTTTTGAGAAGGGCCATGGTGATGATTTTGTGGCTAGTAGTGACTCCATGGGAACCAACAACAATGAGTTTTTTTTTTTTACATACACCACTCCCAAGGAGATCAGAATGGTTAATAAACCAGAGAGGGGGGAGAACCAACAACCCCCATTGGACTGGTGTTTCATTCAGGGGGAGGGAGAGGGTAAGGGGAGGGAACTGGTAATCACAATGTATGACTGTGATGGGAACAATGGTTTTAATGATCTTAATGAACAGTGTGTGTAACCATTTGTACATTGACACTGATTTGGATTCTGTGTTTCACAACAATGTTAGTGGAACATGTATTAGTGTCACTAATGTCAATGGTGATTTCAAATTATACAGTTTCAGTGAAATTGAAGTGACTGAAACATGATCAAATTTATTTTGTAAAGGACTTAGCTTTGTACCTGCAAAAACTGGTAAATTGGAAGAGGTGTTGCTTCAGTTAAAGTTGTTTACTAGGAAGATCAATTTTAATTTCTTGTTTCAGGTTAATGATCAAGAACAAGTTAATTTAGATAATGTATGTAGAAAACGCAGTGCTTTTAATCCGCCATTACAGCCAGTGGTCCACAAATGTATGTGAATTAGACATTAGAATACTTTTTAGGTCTTGTAACAATTACATTTGTAACCTTGGCAAATATGAAGAAGCATTACTTACGGGTATCAGGAGAAACCCACGGGTGAGGGTTACAAAGCCGGATAAGGGTGGAGGCCTTGTGGTAATAAACACTGATGATTACGTTAATAAGATGTTAGCCTTGCTTTATTCTGACACATATGAAGAGGTGTCTACTAATGAGATGAATATAGCCTATAGGCAAATTGACATGATCTTACAAGATTCGATAACCAACAGATAAACTAGTCTGTTTTTGAAGAGAAGTTATGATAAGGAGTATCTTGATTTTTTAAGTAATGATATTTTAAAGAAAAGATACACCCCCTACCCCGCCATTTTAAGAGTTCCTTTTAATTATACAATGATCCCCCATTAATATTCCAAAACGTGCACACTGATTGGTCAGTGTGCCCGTTATAAATCAGACTTGTACTAATGGAAAAAGGTCCGGTTGCCCGGACTTTTTCCATTAATACAAGTCTTGATTTTTTTGTGATTTTAGTAGCAACAGAGAATGGAAGAGGTCCATTGCTGTAATCTTGCTATGTTAAATGAGTTTAACATAGCGAGATATCTTTTAAAAAAAAGCAGCGGAGATCTTCCTTTCTCCATTGCTTTTTTTAAAGATATCTCACTATGTTAAACTTGTTTAACATAGAGAGACAGCTTTAAAAAAGGGAACGGAGATCTTTCTTTCTCCATTGCTTTTTTTAAAGCTATCTTACTATGATAAACTCTTTTGATATAGGAGACACATTTAAAAAAGCAACGGAGATCTTCCTTTCTCCATTGCTTCCACACACAGCTCTGATGTACTGCGTAAGCACATGCATGCGCAGTACATCAGAATTGCTGCAGACTAGCGGACAGCTGCAGAAGGGCCATTATTTAAAAAAAGTAAGTTTTTTTTTCTTAAATAATGTCATTGTATAATAGCAATAACCCACTTCTGGGTGTCGGTAATGCTGGATTTACCCACGGTTGTCTTTGTTTGGCCACTCGGGCTTCGCCCTCCTAAATCCAGCATTACCCACACTCAGGTGTGGGTTATTGCTTAAATATAACACAGATGTCAACACTAGAGGTAATAATGATAAAAATGGTGTTGTTTGTACCTTAGATATGACCACTGATTGCTCCATAATCAGAAATGCAGTGCAGAGAAATTGGAAAATTTGTAAGGAAATACTGATTTGGTTAAGGTAATTGGGGACAGACCTAATTTTGTTTATTGAAACAACCATAATATCAAGAGATTGTTACAAAATGATCACACTAGATGCCCATTGGGAGTTATGCACACTAATAAAAACTCAGGAGTGAAGAAGTGTGGATACTGTAATTTTTGTAGCAACATTTTTAAAGGTCCATACATTGTTAAATCATGTCAAACAGACTTTTAAAGTTCCTGGACATTTAACTTGTAAAAACAAAGGGGTGGTTTATATTAGTTTGTGTAGTGGTTGTGATGGATTTTATGTGGGGATGACCACACTCACCCTTATGGAACGTATCAGAAAACACATTTACAGTATTAAGACTAGGGATTTTAAAAATGCATTGTTTAAGCATAGTTTGGAGTGTAACAAATACAAGATGTTTTTATTTTCCATATTGGAAGTAGGAACTCCAGATTTAATGGGTGGTGATTTTAAAAATGATCTTGAACAAAGGGAAACATTGTGGCAGATAAAATTGGAAGCAGACAAAAAACAGGTTTGAATGAATCAATTAATATAAAGTGCTTTTTAAAATATAGAAAATTAAAAGTACAAAAGGTACTTTAATGTTTTTTTATGCTGGAGTATTGTAAATGTGGAATGTGTTTTTAAAAATATTTTTAAACTTAATTGTTTTATTGGATAATTAATGAAAGTATAAATGGTTGTTAACAAATAATAGCAGCAAGCAGCGTGAGCAAAACAATGAAGGGAAACCCATATAACATAAAATATGCTATTCAGCACATGTACGATAATGTTATCCAGATGTAAAACAGTTCAGTAAACAAGAATCCTTTTAACTGAGGCAAATGGATAAATGAATAAATCCACGTAAAAGTAAACTACAATCAGAAATTTATTGGTGCACCTCAGGTTAACGCTTTCGACATAAGCTTCATCAGACCTGAGTAATAGAACCATTTGAATTGTTTAAAAACACAGTAAGGCGGGAAAATACACTAATTTTCATTAGTTTAAAACTCAATTAACTTGTTAGGCTTTTAATGCATATCCACAAGTAAAAGCTCATAACATTCCTCAACATTTATATATTTAAAACTATAAACTCATATATAAGTACATGAAAACTGTACATGAAAAACATTTTCATTAAGAGCAGACAAACAATATCATAGATATAAAAACTGAAATAAATACAAATATATATATGTCTGCACAAGGATGTAAGAAATGCAGTAGATAAAAATAATTATATGTATATATATCTCTCATATACCATTAACATAAATATAATATTAATATAAATATAAGTGTAAAAATAATAATAGTGTAAAAATAAAAGAAATTAGTGCATATGCCTATACATTGCATCAACATAAAAATACATGCATAAACTTGCCAAGATGCACATAATACATATAGATGCATGTAAACATAAAGCATTTTAAATTTTTAATTTCCTCATTTTCAAAAAGGGTTTGATAGGCACGTTACCATTTAAACCAGGAGGTTTATCTGCTCTTAACCTTATAATCCATGTTGTTTCTCTTGATTCAGTAAAATTACCCACATCTCCTCCTCTGATACTAACATCTATATTTTCTAAAATCCTGAATTTAAATGAATGGTCATGTCCACAGTCTCTAACATGCTTGGCCAAAGCATTAGAAATGGAACCTTTTCTAATGTGGTATACATGCTCCCGCATCCTATCTCTGAGAGATCTGTTGGTTTTGCCAATATAGAATGCGGGGCATGTTATACATGAGACCAAATAAACCACATTTCGAGACATGCAGTTGCCTTTGGTAGATGCAGTAAAACATCCAAGACCTGAGGGATGATTAAATACTTCATCTGAATCTATAAATGAACAAAAATTACATGAATTAGAATGGATAGTAATGTTTACCCCTTTAGATTTCTCAATAGCACTATTTATTGGATGACATAATATTTTCTTAAGGTTCTTCTTATTTTTGTATATGAACCTAGGACTATCCCCTACAATTTGTTTAATTCTAGGGTTTACTGACAATATATGCCAGTGTGCTTTGATAATGTCTTTAATGTTTCCTACGTCACAAGTATAATAAATTGAATAACCAATACTACCAATTTGAGCAATGACATTCTGTGGTTCAGGCGATTTAGGAACATAATTAGAAAAGTAGGGAGCAGCTGCTCCATTTCTTAATTGTTGTAGGTCCAACGCTCCATTTTCAAAATCTGATTCTTTATAGCCACGTTCTATCAGTCTCTGTCTAAAATTAGACAGCCCTTCATTGAACTCAAAGTCATTAGGGGTGTATCTAGACAATCGCATTACTTGTCCCCGAATTATATTTCGATATGTATATCCAGGATGCATGCTGTTACGGTGAAGCAACATATTCTTATGGCAGGGTTTTCTATATAGGCCAGTATTGACCATACCATTTTCTAACCTTTCAACATAAATATCTAAGAATGGCATTTTTACTTTAGACCACTCAACTGTAAATTTAAGAAAATGGGTAGATAAATTCAAGTCCTTAACAAATTCAGCTAGGTCATGAGGAGTACCAGACCATAAGAAAAACAGGTCGTCTACAAAACGCCTGTAGAAAGGGACTGAATTAATATAATAATTCATTTTGAACATATACCTATGTTCCCATTCAGCCATGACCAGGTTGGCGTAGCTATTGGCACAAGATGTGCCCATAGCTACTCCATCCTGTTGTAGGAATATCCTCCTGCCAAAACAAAATACATTAGATTCCAGAACTGCTTCTAAGAAACAAGTTATAAGTTCTACGATAGCATTTGAAAAACCTGAAGCCCTCTGCAGATAGCTGGTAACCATTTCAATACCGGTAGAGTTGGGTATAACTGTAAATAGGGACTGGACGTCCATAGTAACAAAAATGTACTCTTCATGAGCTGGATTCGTGTTAAGGAACCTATAGAGATCTAATAAAAATTGTTTAGTGTCTCTTAACATATAAATGTTACTATTTACTACTGGTCTAAGTTTATGTTCAATATACACTGAAATTGGTTCTGTGCTCCAACCTCTACCTGCAACAATAGGTCTCAACGGGGGATTCAACCTATCTTTATGTATTTTTGGGAGTCCTTGTATTACAAGTATTAATGGGGACGGCACATCCAAAAACTGAAACAGATTATAATTAATAATATCACTTTTTAGAAGGTCTACTAACATATTATGTATTCTGACTATAATGGGTTTAACGTCATCTGTGGATAGTGGGGTATAAAAATTAGTATCACTAAGCATATTAATCATGTCAGTGTCATATCTCTCAGTGTCCATAATGACCAGTCCAGTCCCTTTATCAGCTGGTTTAATGACAATATTTGAATTGTCACGTAAACTCCTCAATGCTTGTCTTTCTTTAAATGTAAGATTAAAAGATTTCTTTTTATGTGTGGTACTTTCCTTATACAAGCGATAAAGATCATCTTCCACCAGCTTACTATAAGCTGCAATTAAAGGCTGGACAGGTGGAACATAGGTACTAGGTTTTCTTATCTCTTGTGTCGTAACTGTACCATTACCTTGGAACTCAATTTTTAATGATAAATTACGAATGAATAACTTGAAATCACATATAGTTTCATCAAGTTTGCTAAATGTAGTAGGAATAAATGTGAGTCCTTTCGAAAGTACTCTCAATTCATCTATTGTCAAATTGTATCCAGATAGATTACATACTATGTTATTCTCCTCCCCTCCCACATTTTTTTGATACTTTGGGTTTGTGCATGGTCGGGGGAGAATTTCCTTTTCTGTCGCCCCCGACTCATGGAGCGTGTTCTCCCTTCTCTGGTAATTGACCTGATTGGGAAAGGGTGTTCTTTATTAAACAACCCACTAGTGGAGGGGTTCTGCTGCACTAAAGAGACAGGAGTATTGATAAACTTATCTACACTTATGGGAGAAAAAGTAGTTTGTTGGGTTAGAACCTTTCTACGTACCACCTGTTCAGAAACAGAAGGTTCAGTTACCAAGGAGTTCACTATATTATTAGCTGTCTGCATTTCAGGACAACCAGCATTCAGTAGCCCATGTTCTTTTTTAGAAGAATAAGAGTTACTTGTATTCAAATCACCTACTACACTGGTAGCTACGTCGGTAGCAGTATCATTAGTGGTAATAGGTTCATCAGCTCTAGAATTGTTAGCATTTAAATTAATAACATTGTCAGCACCAACATTCTGAACATCAAGCACATTAGCAGTGTTTGTTAAACTATTAATTCCTGTTGCTGTAGTTTGATTATAAATGTTGTCAGACCACTTAGGCCAAGTGAAAATATTCCCTAATTTAAAATCAGTAATATCTCTTTGTAGTTTAATTTTCTTTTGGTTATATAGCCTCCTCTCATACTGCATAACATTGTCCAATAAGATATTACAGTAATTGTCAACAGCAGTGATCGGAAAACTAGAAAATATACTTGTGCGTTGTTCTAAAATGTCCAAGCGTAACTTCTCCTCTAAAGGAGTAAAGAACTTATTCATTAGTCTCATATAATTGAGGCTTACCTCAATATTTAACTTTTGCCATTCAAATAACAATTCTGGGTACTGTGTGGCTGTTGTAGGCATTTTTAGAATCCGTAAGCCCCTGGGTATAAGGCGCCTTTGAATACAGACGTCAAAGTGTTGACGCTGCGTCTGCATTCGTTTAAGTCTGAAGAGGTCAGCTTCCAATTTTTCAAATGCGTTTCATAATCCTTCTCGATCGAAAACAGCTTCATTTTCCACGTTGTGTTCTGTTCCTTCAAAAAGTTCTAAGGGATTTTTATCTGACCTCATGCAGTCAGCAAAACGATCAAGCGCCAGACGTGTCGTGTCAGATACATCTCTCCTTCCTGGTACGACGTACGGTAGTTCAACTGGTGTCGGTCCTCCTTCCATCATGCCCCCGTGCGAGATATAAGCTTGAAATATAAGTAAAATACGAAGTAACTCACACGGAGTTAATGCCCTCGCTGCTATAATTAAAGTCCAGAGATAACAAATAATAGCAGCAAGCAGCGTGAGCAAAACAATGAAGGGAAACCCATATAACATAAAATATGCTACTCAGCACATGTACGATAATGTTATCCAGATGTAAAACAGTTCAGTAAACAAGAATCCTTTTAACTGAGGCAAATGGATAAATGAATAAATCCACGTAACAGTAAACTACAATCAGAAATTTATTGGTGCACCTCAGGTTAGCACTTTCGACATAAGCTTCATCAGACCTGAGTAACAGAACCATTTGAATTGTTTGGAAACACAGTAAGGCGGGAAAATACACTAATTTTCATTAGTTTAAAACTCAATTAACTTGTTAGGCTTTTAATGCATATCCACAAGTAAAAGCTCATAACATTCCTCAACATTTATATATTTAAAACTATAAACTCATATATAAGTACATGAAAACTGTACATGAAAAACATTTTCATTAAGAACAGACAAACAATATCATAGATATAAAAACTACTTTAAGGTACTTTAATGGTTTTTTATGCTGGAGTATTGTAAATGTGGAATGTGTTTTTAAAAATATTTTTAAACTTAATTGTTTTATTGGATAATTAATGAAAGTATAAATGGTTGTTCACGACATTGCATTTTGTGTTTTGTTTTCTGAGGAAGTCAATCCAGATGAAAGCATTGAAATAATATTTTTTGTACGCTAAAGTGGTGGTTTTTACTCTTTGAAGCCTTTATTGACCATCAGGAACCTTTACTTTTGAGTGGTTTTGTTGTGTTATTGGATCCATGTATTTCAGCAGTACAGTAAAGTATAGCATGAATGACATTTTATACTGGAAAATAGGAGCTATTACAAGACAATTTACATACACAGTATGTATATATTATTTAAGATAGATTTTACAGGTGGTTCACAGCTGGCGTTATTTAGTATCAGAACAGTTAAGTCCCAGTCCATTTATTAGAACAAGTAGGAAAAGTTACTTAATGATATTGAAGACATAACAAATCAGGTTTCATTTGTTAAAAAATTATGTGCATATATTAATTGTCAATGACCATGAAACATGGGAAACGGGAGCACACTCATGAATGTTTGCTTGACTAGCAGTGGCAGGAGATAGTCTTCATATGTTATTTGGCACGTCTGAGTAATCATTCTTAACTACAAAGTATGAACATAGGATTACCTGGTAATGGATTAAAGACTTTAGACACAAGGAAGCAGAGAGGAAGACAAGGCCAGAGTTTTGCAGTAACCACCTGTTAAATATGCAGATTTGCTTTAATATATGGCCAAAAATAGGGACAGATTTTAAATATTTCTCCTGTAAGCAGGTTTTGCATTAGTATGGCTTTACTGAAGGATATGAAGTCTGAAACTCAAATGTCTGTCATTATTCAGAGACTTTATCCTCATTGATTTGCCCAAAACTACAAATATTATGAGGAACAGACCAAAAATATGAGGGAAAAATCTGGACATTCTGCAAAAATCTGGATAGTTGAGAGATTTGAGACAGGTGTGCTGCAGTGATTCTCTGTGGCCATACTAAATGCTAATGAGGCATTGCTGGAAGTGGCCTATGCAAATTAGCCATGTACTGTCCATTGAAAATGGTTGTGGTAAAATACTTATGAAGTTCAACAATACTGAGAATCACTCAGCTGCATAAATCTGCATAGCCATCCACGTTAATAAGCATGGCAGAAAGGCTCCATTCCTAACTGTATTCAATGGGGGAGATCACATAAAAAGGTTAGATCAGGTAAGTGTCTGTGCAGAGGTAGTGGTGAGGAGCATGTGAGTGTGTATATGTGTCAGCGGGTCTGCAGAGGTACAAGTGGTTTGAGAGTGTGTGTGTGTGTGTGTGTGTGTGTGTGTGTGTGTGTGTGTGTCTGAGTTTCACAGTATTTCTGCTTGGATGGTCACAGTACAGGGGTTAATTATCAGATAAGCAGAGTAGGCTTGTGTGTGTGTGTGTGTGTGTGTGTGTGTGTGTGTGTGTGTGTGTGTGTGTGTGTGTGTGTGTGTGTGTGTGTGTGTGTGTGTGTGTGCACCCACGCATATGTATGGGGAGGGGGAACCACTATACTTCTAAACTCCCCTAGACTAATGAGCAAAGATTGCAATACTGGAGGGCACACTAGACACTAGGGACTTTTAAATATTACTCTAAGACATGTCAACAGTTAATAATAATAATACGAGTTTTACAAAACAAAGCAATTTTATGAATAATAAGAAATATGGTGTGACCACTAGACACCAAGCTTCTCTTGAAATATTACCCTAAATCAGATAAAAAGTTAATAGAACAATATTTTTTGTATCACAAAGCATGTCCTGTACATGATGAAGCAGGAAACTGTGAAGTATGGCATTACTGAGTGACTGTAATGGCCCATGGAGTTTCAAGGACAGGGTAGTTACAAATGACAAAATCAGGGACATTGTAAAATTAGGGATAGTTGACATGCATGGGGTGTGTCGGGGTGTGCATGTGGGGGGCAGGGAATGCCATGCTAGCTTCTTCTCAAGTATTTGCCATACCTCTTAATGGCCTTGCTTAAGGCTATTGGGCTTTTTAATGACTGTTAAAAAATAATAGAATATAGCACAGCAATTTGGTATTTATCAAAGAGGAGATGAGAATGCATTCTTAAATGCCTACAGAGGAAATCAACATCAAATATAGAACAATTAGAACTGATAAATGATATATAAAGGTCAATGTTACTGGTATGGATTAATCTGTGTTATGGAATGTTAAATGGGAGACTTGAGCCAATAGAGACAAATGTTTAACAAACTGTTTGGGGCAAGCAGTTAAGGTGGCATGTTAGGTAATGATGAGCAATGAACTATGAAAAGAAGCAATGAAAATAAACAGAAGGATACACAGTCAGGATAGTGAGCTGCAAAAATGACATCATAAAGTTCTTGACTATATCAAAATGAGTCAAGCCCTGATGAAGTTTAAAGTTCTACTTAAAATGCATATGTATAACCTAGCTGAGAGAGAGGGAAGATATATTAAGATGTTAAATATGTTAATGTTTGTTAATGTGTATATGCATATGCATGTTTAAACTGCATCAAATACAGAAGTTTTGACGCACAACAAAAATTCTGCCGTGTCTTACTAACTTAAAATTCTGGTCATTTCAATATTACAGTGCACCAGAAAAATTCTAAACTATTTCAAATACAAAGTGCTTCTCAGCCCTTGCATGCCTCATTGCACAGTCTGCTCCTTATAAGCCCCAGTTTTCCAAGATATATTCATTTACTTTTGTATCACTTTCCTGTCTGTTTCTACTGGGCATTGGCCATGGTCCATTGCTCATTCAGCTCTTTCATTTCCATAGCTGACAAATGGTAGCACGTCACATTACCCCAATAGAGGCTCCATTATCTACTTATAGGCCAGTGGTTGGAACACAAGAAAGTTGATTTAGAGGGCATCATTAAGGGATGGGAGGACCTTGGAGGACTCATGGGTGCACCACAGAGCTGTTGCCTGAAATGTAGGCTTAATGTTTCATTTCTGTCTCCACACATGGCAAAACTGAGCCACAGTGATCCATATAGCATATGATGGTCTTTCTGCTGATTGCTTTAACACTTGGTCAACCCTAGGTGTAAGCATATCAGTGTTTTAACTTCTTCCTCTTATCAGGATGGAAGAAATAGTTCTTGCAACTCACTCCAATCCAACCTAGCCATTTCTTACAGTGTCCAGACTCATTAGTTAAGTCATGGCCACTAAAGCTGGAGTCTAGTTTCCATTCCTCTGTGCATAAGAGCAGGCCGTGTTAATATAATTTGTCCTACAGAACCAAATCATTGTACTTAGTACAAACAGGAATTTCTGAAAAGCAGATTTAAATAAGAAATGTAAAATAATTACATTGCTCTGCCCCTTCCCCCCAACAACTTCAAGATAAGACTCAAAAATCATTTTAGGAAATTGAAACTTACTGTGAATACTGGTAAAGAGGGTGAAGGCTGCCAGCCTAGTCAAATAGAATTTGATACATAATTCTGGCATTTGTAAATATAAATGAAAAATACAGGCTTGTGTCTTAAATGTAAAGAAATGTTGTTTCAACAATGTGGCAACATTGCCATCTGCTGAAAGGAAAAGTAAGTCAAGCATTTCTTATTGGTCCTTTGAAATTAAAATTACCTTATGTCTATTCCTTTGAAGTTAGAATTTGGAGTCGATGAGTCTGGACTAAGCATCCTGCCTATTGTTTTAAGGCTAAAGTTAATGAAAAGAATTTACATGTGGAATGTCCTTTATTGCTCTAAGTGTAAAAGAATGTAAATGCAGTTTTTGTGTGGCCTGGGAACCAAGAAGGTATAAACAAATGATGTAATGTTTTATCAGAACTGCAGTTTCAATTTAAACAGTGAGAACCAGAAATTATTAAGCATTTTTGTCTTGCTATCCAACCTGTTGTCTTATGCAAGTATGTTTTCTTGTAGAAATATCTAGGACTATAAAGATTAGACTAAGTGTTTTTCTGTTATGTCAGAACTGTACTACAGAATTGTTTTAAGTTTCTCTGTGATCTCTGAACTCTTGAATAGCACTGTGGTGTAGTAGTATTGTCTTGTGTTTTTAATATGTATTATTAAATATTTTTAAACCCTTCTCAACTGTGGCTGGTTTATGTAGAGATAAGTTAATCTATAGAGTACATTGCATATTTATAGAGTTTACTGTCTAAGCCACTCCTATAGCTTTAGCTCTGGGCTATACTACCAATTGGATAATAATATTGCACAGTATTAATAGGACACCCTTTTAAGGGCCTTTGGGTAGCTGATAATTATTAGCTGGTGGTGGCAGTAATTACTACTGTATAGTCTGGAGAATCTGTGTCAGCCTTTCCCAGGAGTGTCTGTGAAGTTGTATAAATACTTATCTTGAAGTGTGTGTGTGTGTGTGTGTGTGTGTGTGTGTGTGTGTGTGTGTGTGTGTGTGTGTGTGTGTCTGTGTGTGTGTGTGTGTGTGTGTGTGTGTGTGTGTGTGTGTGTGTGTGTGTGTGTGTGTGTCAGCTACTTGGACAGGGACACGAAGCAGTGGGTGGACAGAGAGGGTACTGGAGGTTTTAGCTTGCCAGCTAGGCTGAGATCTGGACCCTATAGCTGTGCCAGTGGGGATTCTTATTGGGGACCTGGGGAGAAAGGGAGCGACCAGCCCTGGGCTGACTGTGATCTCTGTATGCTCTTAAGAGAAATTGCACTTTACTGTGTGTATTTGTTATCCTTTCCTCTTATATGAGATGCCCTCTATGGTGTTAGTGGTGAGGATTAAGGCTCCCTGATTGCTGGGCCAGGAAGCGGCCATCACACTTACCTCTCTAACCACCAACTCATTCTAAACCCAAATAAGGTTAAGCTAATGATTTTTTACAAACAAAACTTCCAAGCCCTGCTCTCCACCTCTCTTTATTCAATCTGCCAATGGAACCAAAACTGAGCCTACAAATCACACCAAACTCCAAGGTGTGACAATGGTTGACAGGCTAAAATTTGATATACATATTTCCCTAACAATGAAAGTCCATGCCAAACTCAGATCTCTCTACAGGGCCAGGCCTTTCCTAACACACCAAGCCAGACTAGCCACAGCTAGATCTCAACTTCTATCTCCCGTTCACTACTGCTCACACATTTTCAACAACTTGCGCAAGGCTGACCTTAATAACTTAGACTCCTGCCATAACAAAATAGCAAAGTTTGCCAGCAATCATCTCCATAAAGCTCATTATTGTTTTGTTCTTCAACAACTTATCTGGCTAGAACTTCCCAAACTGTTAACATTAAACCAACTTACCTTCACCCAGAAAATCATTCACAACCCCAGTAACTGCCCTGTACTTTCAACTGTGGTCCAACCACATGTCAACAGCAGGTCCCTTAGGTCTTCAGACAGGCTATTGCTAAAAATAACCCAGTCTCACAACTACCACGGTAACTCCCTCTATTCAAATAAAATAGGTAAGACCTGTAATGCTCTCCCTCAACACATAAAAAACATTCCCAACTATTGTTCTTTTTAAAACAAAAACAAAAGAATATCTCAAAAAGAGCTGTCTCTGCCCCTGTAGTTCTTGTGGATAATTCCTCTCTCCTAGTACTTCCAACTGTCTTCATCACTTTTAAACAGCTCAATCTACTTCTCCAATGAGTTCAAACTTTTGGTATAATCCCTGATAGATTTATTTAAGTACTGCAGTAATCAAATATCTCTGTATTATGCTATGATCTATGTGGCTATGCAAATTTCTTTGTTAGTGAATTTTGTTAACATATGTTTCTTCAATTGGTTTGGTCTCTGATAGTTTTAAAAATAGTTATCAATATATCTGTATGTGAGAGGCTCTATGTTTTGCTATCAAAATAATTTAGTTAGTTACTTTTGTTAACATGTAACTATTAATGTATAATTTAGATTTTACTAATTTTCTTTTCTGTTTGTGGAGCTTTTCTCCCCTGGTCTCCTCTGAAATTGGGCTACTGTCCTAGTCAGACACTGGCCGGTTAACAAATGTAAATAAATAAAAATAAATAAATAAAGCAGGTTTTCAGCTGCATCATTTGACAGTAATATGTCTGACAATGGAATATCTGTGCTTCTTTCCATAATGATTCTTTGATCTCATTATGAGAATGTATCATTTTGAATGTGGAAGACAGTGCAGATCCTCATCAGTGGAGCTTGTTGTGGATATAGCTAATTGTTTAAGCCAAGTTAAAAAAAATGGTGATGTGACTTTAGAGACCTCCATATAAGGATTTCAAGAACTGTGATCATGAGTCACAAAATTATGAAAAATCTGAATTTTAAAATCATTCCAACTGCAGTGGAGCTATAGTTTACACAACAGCCATGTCAAGGCTTTACTTTATCACCCAAATACTAAATAAACTGACTGCAAGGTTGTCTTATCTTGGACAATATGAAAAAAATTAAAACATTTCACAATTTCAGGATGAACAAACAATGTTATGGTTTTCAAAATTCTGATAGGTTGTTGACTCTGAGTTTTTTAATTGCTCACAAATTGTTTTAATAGTAGCTTTAGCTTCTATCAGTATCACTTAGTCAAATGTTTTGAGATTTACTGTTCACACAGTGTCTGTTTGAAGTACAATCAAGGACTGTAGCATGTTTTCTTTTCCATCTACTTACTTGTGTGTTATAAATAAAAATTATAAAACTGACATTTCAGTATGAATTAGCATCTGAAAAAGATGACATTTAGGTAAGGATGTACAGAAACTTGATTAGAAATATTCTTCTGTACATGGGTAATACTGAATTATAGTATACTGATTACATAATACTGTTTAACTGATAGCTGCATCAAGTCAAATTACTTGTCTATAACCTTTACTGGTATATGTTGAGGTCTATCATTCAAGTGGAGTATAAAACACAATAAGTGATTACCAGCATATTTGAGTAAAATAGGAAATGACAGCAAATTACAAGTAATAAACAACAATTCCTTTATTGGCATTAACAGTATCATTAAGCATGATATTTTTAGTAAAATGCAACTAAAATATTGATATGATTTTTTTTTTTTTTTTACATTTTCTTGAAAGTGTAGTTATAGACGGTATTTCCTTAAGGTCACTGGCATAACGCACAATGTTATTCTCTTGTTACTTCTCTTCCTATGGGCTGTCACTGCCCCCCCCCCCCCCCCACACACACACACACTTAACTGGTTTCTTAGTAATAACACTTATAGGCCCCAAGCAGCGAAATGGCAAGTTGAGTTCTTTTCTTTCCTTCCTATATCTGCTGGAGTTCCAGAATACTCCATCTTAACACCCCTACACTAAACACAGTAGCCAAATAAGCCACAGTACAATACATTGACAACTCCACTCTAATATGTGCTGTAGGACACTATCCATGCTTCAAACACACACCCAGAAATCCTTCTCCTCCACTGAAGCTTAGCTTGACAACTCACAGCTCCTCCAGTATCCTCCCCAAAATGACTACTGTCCACCCCCAACTCTGTCTCCTCCCAAAAAACTACCTTTAATATGATGATGAAGGCAAAACAGTACACACAGCATACCTTAACTTTGCCAAAGCTTTTGACACAATTCCCCATTCAGACACAGTGAAAAAGGTAAATAAACTGGGAAGAGGTCCCTGTTTCACCTGCTGGATTGCCAGCTGGCTCACAGATAGGATGCAGATAATTAAAATAGGTGAAGTTACCACCACAAAAAAAAACCCAGTGCAGTCCAGGGTGTTGTGTTGGGACCTTTCCTGTTTAGTATCTACTTTTTCTGAAGTAAAATCCAGTTTTCAGATGACTGCAAGCTAGGGGCTATCACTGAATCCCCAAATGACTTAGCCATTCTGCAGGGTGGTTTGTCTCAAATATATAACTGGTGTCAAAATCATTGTCTGAAACTAAATGCCAAAAAATGCATTATTCTATCTTATGGGAAGTCATCTACCACAGGAAACTACCGCATTCACAATACAACCCTAAGACTTGACCCAGGTGCTCAGGATTTGGGAACTAATTTGGACAGTGACCTAACTTTTGACCAACATGTGTCTATTGCCCTATATTACACAGCTTATAAACAAAGAAATTATATCTAGATTAAGGGATGTCATTGTCCTCCTTTACTCAGCCCTCATTAGGTCAGTCATTGAATATAATGCTCCCTTTAGCATGTATCTGTCCTGATACATGGAGCAACTAGAATGCCCACAGAGATACCTTACTAAAAGGATACAAGGCCTAAACAGCATGGCATACATGGACCAAATCAAGCGCTTCAGTATACTCATTATCCTACAGACTGCTAAGCGATGACCATGTCTGTCATACAAGGTATCCACTGACCCATTACTGATGTATTTACTGCCCATCAGCAAGTCAAATGACATCAGAAATACTTGATCTAGGGATTTCAACCTGTTCTGCAACATCAACAGAATGGTTTGGAGATACTGCTATATTTTGCAGAGGATACTGATGCTAGGCTGCCTCTATAGAGTCAATCACTACCTTACTAACTCTGCTAGAGAAATCATCTTCTTCTTCTTCTTCTTCATTCGGCTGTTCCCATTAGGGGTCAACACAGTGGATCATCTGTTTCCATTTCTTCATGTCCTCTGCATTTTGCTCTCACACCAACCACCTGCATGTCTTCTCTCTCCACATCTATAAGCCTTATCTTAGGCCTTCCTCTTTTCCTCTTACCTGGCAGCTCTATCCTTAGTATCCTTCTCCCAATATACCCAGCATCCCTCCTCAGTTTAAATACTGTTGATCCCGAGTATTTAAACTCATCCATCTTCAACAACTCTACTACCTGCATCCCCACCATTCCTCTACCCTCCCTCTCATTTACACACATATATTCTGTCTTACTCCTGCTGACCTTCATTCCTGTCCTCTCTAGAGCATATATTCACCTCTCCAGGGTCACCTCAACCTGCTCCCTACTCTCACTATAGATCACAATGTTATCCACAAACATCATAGTCCATGAGGACTCCTGTCTGAGCTCTTCTGTCAACCTGTCCATCACCACTGCAAATAAGAAAGGGGTCAGAGCTGATTCTTGATGTAATCACATCCGTCACTCCAACTGTAGGCCTCACCACTATCACACTACCCTCGTTCATATCCTGTAGCACTCTTACATACTTCTCTGCCACTCCAGATGTCCTCATACAATACCACAACTCCTCTCTAGGCACCTTGTCATATGCTTTGTCTAAGTCCACAAAGACACAATGCAACTCCTTCTGACCTTCTCTTTGCTTCTCCACCAAGACTGTCAGTGCAAGCATTGCATCTGTAGTGTTCTTTCCTGACATGAAACCATACTGCTAATCATCACCTCTCTTCTTAACCTAGCTTCCACTACTCTTTCCCATAACTTCATGCTGTGACTGATCAGTGTTACTACAGCTCTGCTCATTACCCTTATTCTTAAAAATTGGTATCAAAAACACTTCTCCACTCTTCAGGAATCCTCTCATTTACCAATATTTCATTAAACATTCTTTTTAAAAACTCCACTGCCATCTCTTCTAAACAGCTCCATGCTTCCACAGGTATGTCATCTGAACCAACAGCCTTTCCATTCTTCACCCTCTTTATAGCTGTCCTTACTTCCTCCTTGATAATCTGTTGCACTTCCTGATTCGCTATCATCCTCTTCATAGCTGTCCTTACTTCCTCCTTGATAATCTGTTGCACTTCCTGATTCACTATCTCCACATCATCCAGCCTTCTCTCTTTCATTCTCTTTATTCATCAGCCGCTCAAAGTACTCTTTCCATCCACTCAACACATTCTCATCCTTACCTGCTGCACATCTTTCTCAGCTTGGTCCCTCTGTCTAGCCAATCAGTACAGGTTCTTTTCTCCATCTTTATTGTCCAACCTTTCATATAACTCTCCATACGCCTTATCTTTTGCCACCTCTCTTTTCACCATATGCCTCATCTCCTTATACTCCTGTCCGCTTTCCTCATCTCTCTGACAATTCCACTTCTTCTTCGACAACCTCTTCCTCTGTATACTCTCTTGTACTTCCTCATTCCACCACCAGGTCTCCTTGTCCACCTTTCTCTGTCCAGATGTCACACCAAGCACCTTTGTAGCTGTTTCACTTACCAGCTCTGCTGTAGTTATCCAACTATTCGGTAACTCTTCACTGCCACCCAGTGCCTGTCTTAACTCTTGCCTGAACTCCACCTCACAGTCATCCTTTTTCTACTTCCACCATTTGATCCTTGGTGCTGCCCTCACTCTCCTCCCCCTCTACTCGATCACCAATGTCATCCTACAAACCGCCATCCTACGCTGCCTAACTACGCTGTCCCCTGTCACCACTTTACAGTCTCCAATCTCCTTCAGACTGGCATTCCTGCATAGGATATAATCCACCTGTGTGCATCTTCCTCCACTCTTGTATGTCACCCTATGTTCCTCCCTCTTCTTAAAATACTTATTCACCACAGCCGTGTCCATCCTTTTCACAAAATCCACTACCATTTGACCTTCTGTATTCCTCTCCTTAACACCATACCTACCCATCACTTCCTCATCCCCTCTGTTCCCTTCACCAACATGCCCATTGAAATCTTCTCCAATCACCACTCTCTTACCCTTGAATACACTCACTACCACTTCATCCAACTTACATTGCACACCCAACTTGTGGAGCATATACACTAGCAACATTCATCATCACACCATCAATTTCCAGCTTCATAAATGTCATTCTATCTGACACTCTCTTTTCACCTCCAAAACACTCTTGGTATACTGTTCCTTCAGGATAAACTCTACCATTTCTCGTCCCATCCACACCATGACAGAACAATTTGAAAACACCTCTGATGCATTTGGCTTTACTCCCCTTCCATCTGGTCTCTTGCATGCACAATATATCAGCCTTCCTTCTCTCCATCATATCAGCTAGCTCTCTCCCTATACCAGTCATACTGCCAACATTCAAAATGCTTACCCTCACTACCACACTTCTAACCTTCTTCCCCTCTTCCTACCTTTGGGCATGCCTTACCCCTCTTCTTCTCTTTCGGCCAACAGTAGCCCAATTTCCACCAACATCCTGTTGGCTAACATTACTGGTGGTCATCGTTGTTAACCTGTCTGCATATGTCATTTCGCAAAAGTTTTACACTGGATGCCCTTCCTTATGTAACCCTCCCCATTTATCTGGTCTTGGGACCAGCATGAAGAAATGTACTGGTGGGTCTACTTCAAAGGATTGAAATTTCAGAACATCGAACATCAGAGGATCATCGAAGAGCAGAGGACCGAAGTTCTGAAATATCGAACCTTAAAAAAAAACTAAAATGTTATAAAACTTTGTCTTTCACATTTTTGCAGGGGGTCAAGCCCCCCCCCCCCCACAACCCCTGCTATTTAAATATACCAACTCCGAGATCGCACTACAGTCAAGAGAATAGTAAAGTTCCCATCCCGCACTGTATGGTGATCTCCATTGACAAGGTTTGATATTTCAAAACTTCGATCATCTGGTCTTCACAGACCAGTGATTTGTTGTTTTGAAATTTTGATATTGTGAAAGGGGACCCACACTGGCTTGTGCATCCCCAGTAAGTTTTATGCTGAATAATATGTTTTGCATTGCAATTTCTGAAGGTTATGAGCTCTGAAACTTAAATATCTGTGAGAGTATTTCTATTGCCAACAGTTTGAAAAAACACCATAATTTGTTTTACAAAGAATAGAACCAAAACATTATGCAAAACCAAACATTTTGTTACATCGATTTACTTGCATTGCCAGATGATATAAATAAATAAATCATATTAAAAATACAAACTTGTAAAAAAAAATAAATAACACAGTTTGACAGAAAGCAACACGTTTTACAACAAACATGATGGAAAAATATAGCACATTGCCATACTAATTTACTTACATTGAAACTATAAAAAAAGGCTGTTTACAGATACATTACTTACTCTAGCCTAACCCCTTACATGGAAAAAAGTTCATCCTGATTTGGCAAAAGACATCCCTATATTTCTTTATTAAAATAATTGCCATTGTCAAGTTGTTAAAAAAGAACACAGTTCTTATGCTTCTTTAGTTTACAAATGAATTTCTCATCACAAAGAAGGGAAATTTTTTTTTTTAAATAAAAAAAGCAAGGACTACGGTGGTGCAGCGGTTAGCATTGTTGCCTCACCGCAAGAGGTTCTCTGGTTCAATTATTGGCTGGAGCGCCTTCTGTGTGGAGTCTGCATGTCCTCCCAGTGGTGGTTTAGTAAATTCAAAAGACATGCAGGTGGGTGTGCCTTTTTTGAAGGTTGGGTGCCAGGCTGGCAACTTGACACCATAAAAATTCACTGCCAATCATTAGCAGACCAGAGTTCTGCTGTGGTGACCTCTAGTCAGGAAAAGCCAAAAGACAGTCTCTTATTAAGAGGCACAAGCCACCTTAGCAGAAGAACTAGCCAAATCATTTATAATATTAATACATAGACAAGCTATTCTGATTTAAAAAAAAAATGTCTTGTGACCAATTTAGCACCACCAGCCAGTAGAGACTCTTAGGCTGCTGGTGCTGAAGCAAATTTAAAGTCTTTTAAAAATAAAGCAGGTCATCAAGGGTCTATGACACAGCATCAAAAAGTCCTTTCATCGAAACATCTATAAAATCTAAATGCCATTAATAGAAGTCATTTTTGTGAGATCACATGCATGGAGGTATTTAGAAGAGATGGCAGTGGAGTTTTTAACCAGATTGTGAAAATCCGAAAATTTGCCCTTTCCTCACTGTAGTGCAATCTCAGAGTTGGTATATATATTTAGGGGTGTGTGGGGGACACAGCCCCCCACAAAAGTGACCTCTATTAACAGCATTTTCAATTTTAAAGCCATTCAATGAAAGGACTTTTCGATGCTGTGATATAGACCCCATCATCAACACCTCTTCCTATCTACAGGCACATATGCAGCTGCTGATGTCATATACACCATGAAAAAACTAGGGAATCAGTCAAATTTCACATATCGTTCCCTTACCTTACCAACTATGGTAATTGGGCAATTATCACCCATTAACTGACTAGGGTGACAAAATGTGAAGTATGCACTTGCCTAATGAGTTGCAATTTACTATGCATTCTCAGTCAAGGCATTTGTAAGTTATACATGACAATTTTATTTTCATTATTTTTCTACCTTCTAACATTGTCCCCTGGGCCCTAATGCCTGTCTTTTTTTTACCCCCCACCACAAAAACTGTACTAAGTGAGCACAATGAGTATGCCTCCAAACATCCTTGGTATGTATTGCCCTCTCTATACCTACCATTGGGATCTTTCAGAAACAGACTGTAGACATGTTGGGTATTTCTCAGGCTTCTGCCTCAAGGATACTTCAGCAGTTCTTTCATGTACTCTTGACATGTGTGAACCATTACATCTATTTCCCAGTGTCACCTCAGGACTGATATCAAACCATGTATGCCTTTTATGGTGTGGCACATTTCTTTGAGTTTTTTGGTGGTAAGACTATACCCATGTTGACATTAGGACCCCAGCAATTCCACTGGGGAGGGGTACTACAATAGGATGGGCTGCCATCAGCTACCTGGTAGTGTGTTATGCATGGCTTTGCATTATCAATGTGTCATTCCTGCATCCTAGCAAGGTATATGATTCCTATATCTGACACACAAGTTCACTTTACCATGCATTCCTGCATGGTGGAATGCTCAATGATCTCCTTGTTTGTAAGTGGAAATTTTAATTTTAATCCTCTAATTTTTGTTATTCTTAGTAAAATGTATTGCTTTATAGAAAATCATCCTTCCTTCTTGTGTTTCTCCCCCCTTTCCTTTTTTCTTTTATTTTCTGTGTGATATAGGCTGTGTTAATCCCCAAATCATGACCCCTGTGAGGAAACCAATGTGAGCTGTCGAAGAAAGGTATAACACCACCCTGTCACAGACATGAATTGACAGTGGGAGACAGAGCCAGTGTTAGTAGCATTTTGGGGTCCCCCTACAAATGTCAAGTTGGGGGTCCACTGGGCACTTCCAGCCTAAGTAGCACCCTATCACTGTCACCCGTCCTATCCATCTTTTCATCCTTTTAGTTTGTGCTGCAAACGTTTAGGAGTAGTACACACAGACTGATCTGCAGCTACAATGCTCTTACATTACAACAGGCCTATGTGCTGCACTATGTTGGTCCATCTCACAAAGGGACATTCATAGTTACTGGCACTTAGATGTAACTGATACATTACAACAAATCTGTGTACAGGGCTGGACTTAGGTAAAAAGGAGCCTTAGGCTTTGCCTACTGTTTCAGCCCCCCACCAAACACATGCACACACACACACACACACACACACACACACACACACACACACACACACACACACACATCCTCCAGTGCTCCCCTCTGTTGCTCCCCTTCATGGGCACCCCACACCATGCACATTACTTTTATCTTTCATTTCTCACATTTAACTTTTCTCTTCAGTTTTTTTCAAGAAGCCATAACTTTATATATGCTCCAAAATTCTTTTCAAGTTTTTTTTTTCTTTTTACACAACCTTTTCATCCAATGATGGCTTGAACTGAAATTATAATTAAAGAAAGAAATTCAGTGTTGCTGTTCAGCTTCAGTTTTCCTTGCATTCTTTCTACACACCTTTCCTGACTAAGGCTGCTCAGTAATAACAGTTTAGAAAATAAATCGGTTAAGCTGGTGCCCCCAGAAGCCATGAGGTTATATATGCCCTGGGATGCATTTTAGAGCATTTCCCAAACTTTTATTCCAACAGTGGCCTAAACAAAAATCATAAGTAAGAAAAAGAATTTCAGTCAGTATTTAATTTCAGTTAACCATTCTGATAGCATCACTCACCTCCATACCCTCCCCCAAGAGTTCCTTCACACAGTCAAAAGATGGCTTAATTCCAATCAACTGTTACTGAACCCAAAGAAAACAAGACTACTCCTGTTCCTCCCTAAAACTCTCCAGAATCACAAAGCCACCTTTACTCTCACCTCCCTCAACAACACAGTCATCTCTACTGAACCTCACACTAAACGTCTAGGTGTTATTATCGAAGACTAATTAAAGTTCGATCTCCACACTCAGCAATGCATTAAAAGATGCATCAAAAGCTGGGCCTGCTATACAGGCATAAAATGTTCCTCACTAATGCTTTACAACTCTCCCTTGCACAAGATTTCCTACTCCCCGCTCTACTCTATGCAGCCCTATACTCACAAATCTCCAATCCAATCTTTTTAGTCCAAACTAGAACTCACTTGTAATAAAACTGCAAGATTTGCCTCCAACCAGCCTTATCATACCCACCATTGCATTGCACTAAAAAGCCTGCAGTGGTTAGAATTTAATCACCAAATTCTACTACCCCAGCTTCTCAAGGCTCATTCTGTCTTATATGAATCCTCATCATGCCCCTCTCTCTCATAGGAAGGCTATTGGCCCTGAGGCACATATAAGCCTAGCCAAGAGTTTAGCCCATGTTTAGACAAATCAGCACCTGATACCCCTGTCCAGCAAGGACATGTGTAGAATCCCAGGGATGTATTTTCTATTTCCCATTCAGTTAGCCAGGTTGCGCTTAAAAAGGGATAAAGAGGTACTCTGCTTGATGTGGAGAGGTAGTCTATTCCACATATGGAGGAGTTTCTGGGACACAAATCTGTCCAGCCAGCAAGTCCTGTTGATGATGTCACAGACTAGGTTGAGGCCACCTATGTGGGTTACTTGAGTGGAGCTTGACTTGCTGATATGCAGCAGTCCTACTGAGGGTGGATCCAAGATCACCTTGTATGCCAGACATTGGTCACCTCTGACGAGTCTATATGAAACTGAGTAGAGGGAGGAGTCTATATGAAACTGAGTAGAGGGATAGGGCTTTTAGCCTATCTGTGTATGGTAGATTTTTGGAGCCCTGGATTCTCTTGGTGAGGAACCTCTGTGGTCTCTCCAGCTGCCTCATGTGCTTTGCAAGGTACATGCTGAATGGGGCATTGTACTCAATAATTGGCCTTATAATGGAAGAATACAGGGAGGTTATGACCTCCTTGCCCCTGGATGAAATACCCTTACTTATGAAGTGGGCCATGTAGAAAGCTTTCTGTTCAGTGGAAGCAACATGGTGATCAAAAGTCAGGTTGCTATCAATCTGGGTGCCCAAATTCCTCACAAATGATTGTGTGCTTAGGATGTTGTTATTAATGTGATGTTTGTGGGACACCATTCTCCCCAAAGGGGATGATGATGCATTTTTTGGTATTCAGCTTGTGGCCATGTTTCTGGCACTAGTCATTTGCTTGGTTGAGACCCTCTTGGAGGATGTCCACATCACTATGGGAACTGATGACAGCTCCCAGCTTGCAGTCATCTGCAGACTTGGTCAGCCATAGCCCACTGGTTTTTGCCTGCACCTCAGAAAAGTATATCCCAAATAACAGAGCCCCCAAGACTGAACCCTTGAGTACTCCACTCAATGCGGGTCTACTGCTTGAGGTGGCTTCCCCTATTTTGACTAGGTGGGTTCTATCAGTGAGCCAGTTAGCTACCCATCTGGTAACATACAGATTGATGCCTAGTTGAGAGAGTTTACCTATTATGCCCAAGTGAGGAATAGTGTTGAAGGTTTTGACCAGGTCAAGGTAAGCAGTGTGCATAGTCTTCCCCTCATCCATGCCTTTGGGGACTGTCTCTAAAAAGTCAAACAAATTTAACAGACATGACCTCCCCTTGATGAAGACAAACTGCGTGGGATCGAGTGTTTGGAGGTCGCCAATATCCTTGTTAATGAGGTCCATGATAATCCATTCCATGGCCTTGCAGATCAGGCTAGTTAGGCTGATGGGTCTATAATTTCCTGGATCGGTGGCTGCTCCATCTTTGTGTAAAGGGATGACAGTGGCTGTCTTCCACTCAGCTGGGACGAAGCCGGTACTCAGGCTTTGGTTGAATAGGGCACCTAATGGTGCTGTAAGTTCCTGCCTGAGGTCATGTAGAATGCAGCCTGGGATGTTATTGGGTCTCATAGAGGCTGTATTTTTTGCCTTTGAGAGAGCAGTGATGACCTGATCCCTAGATATAAGTGGAAGGGGGCAGGTACTGGGAATGTCCTGATTTACTAATGGAGGGACAGTGAGCTGAAATTTTCACTGAATCTGTCAGCCAGCAAGTTTGCTATATCTACGATATTTGTATATGTGGAGACCTTGACCACCAGTTCTGAACAGATCTGGGTGATTCCTTTGAGATTTCGGACATATGTGAAGAAGGCCTTATGATTGTCTCTAGTGGATGCGGACTCGAAGTTTGCTTTGGAGGATTTCACTAGTGCTCTTATTTGCTTGCTCATGCTAAGGAGAGATTGCTTCCAATTGGGCACCTGCTCCTTCTTGGTCCTGGACAGCATTTTTTTTTCTTTTGTTATAGAGTTTACTTATTGCAGATGTCCACCAGACAGGTTTACTCTTCCTTGCGGAGGAGGATTTAGTCCTGTCAGGTATTCTTGATTCCATGCATCTATATAAATGTTCGGGTCTACTTTGACCCATCAAAATAATACCAGCAAAATCAGTTTTGCTAGTCCGGTTTCACGAAAGTGCATTTCTCTGGAAATGCACTTTTGCAAAACTACAGTTCACCAAGACTGTTGTTGGAGATCGTGGTACAGTAGGGCTAAGGGAATTTTCCATTTTCCCCACTGTAGTGTGATCTCAGAGTTGGTATAAATGAGTAACAGGGTGTAGGGGTGCTTGCCCTCTGCATAATCTAGTGTAGTGTATTTGTTTTTTTTGTTTTGTTTTTTTTTATTTCTTCGGTGATCTGTAGTTTCGCGAAAGTGCATTTCTGAAGAAATGCACTTTCGTGAAACTGGACTAGCGAAACTGAGTTTTGCTGAAGTGTTATTTTGATGGGTCAAAGTAGACCCAAATGTTCATATAGTGCTTTAGTATAGCTTTGGATACTGGTGCCAGTTTCTAGGGAAGGGGCTGTGAAGCTGTTTGTACCATCCCTCAAAAGGCTGTAATCAGCTTTGGAAAAGTTTTTTGTTTGACCCTAAGTAGAGGGGGGGGGGGTCGCGGAAATCATGACTTTGAAAGTGATTGACATAATCGGATCTTACCAGGGAGGATGATACTGCAGGGATGCTGTGTTAGTTAATCATGCTGGTTAATACCAAGTCCAAGATATTATCACCTCTTGTGGGGATATCAGCTAGCTGTACTAAAGCATTTGCATTGACAAAATCGAGGAATCTCTGGACAATTGTGTAATCTACTCTTATCCAGCCTTACACTCCCAACCGTGCTCTCCATAGCTCTCAACATTACCCACTGCAAGTCTATAAGCCCAATAAAAATATTGGCAAACTCCTCTACAGCTACTCTGTAGCAAATGTCTGGAATAAACTACCACTACATGTCATATCTATGACCAAACGTAAGTCCTTTAAAATAACTCTGAAAGATAGCCTCTACAACTCTTGGCCTTGATTATGCAATGACCCAACTTAATTTAGCATGTCATCTTCTGTAATTGCTTCCTTTTTATCCAGCTTAATTATATCCTCCATCTTATTTAATCATGATGCCCCCCCCCCTCCCACACTGCCTCTTTATATTATGCCCAACTGTCTGTTGTATTCTCAGCCTCCATACTTTTCTCTGTTCACTAGCCTTTTTCATGGGGTTTACCCCCTGTATATATTATATCATCAGAAATCTTGTACTTCTCCTACTGCTCTTACTGCGTCCACTGTCTTGTTGACCTCTTATGTTACTTTTTCTTTCCTATTATTTGTTTGTTACAGACTGTACTCTATTATGTTGTATATATTTTACACTCTTAGCATGCCATTATTTTGTCTGTTTTCTTTGACATTTTTTGTACTTTTAACTATGTATGTTTAGTTTAGAAATAACTTGCTTATTTGAACGAATTTTCCCATGTTGTAGCTTTTGTTTCTTGTAATATTGGAGCTTTTCTCCTCGGGCCTCCAAAAAAAGGGATATTGCCCAGTCGGACTAACATGGTTAACAAATGTCAAATAAATAAATAAATAAAATTAGCACACAAGTTGTGCACAAGGCTTCATGTTCAAAGTTGACAAAATAGTAGCTCACAATAAACTAACAAGCCAGTTGTGAGGACACACAGATCCTGTCTGGAAATAATGCCTGTCTCCCTAATCCCCTCCCCCCCAAAAAACAGTGGTAGATTATGATGAAAGCATAGGTTCAAATGGCCACAGCCATGTATTTCAAGTGACTGCTGAAATACATATACATAACATGCCTCCTCACTCGTCATCCCTAACCCCCAAAGGCAGCCACCTGTATATATGCCTGATGTATGATTGTGAGGACAGTGAAAAAAATTGCAGTAATACATTCTACTTTGTTGCTCCTACACAGTACACTGCCCCATACAGAAGCTAAAGTAACTTTCTTTGTACACCTCTGAGGTCTGTTTGAAAAGTAAAGGAAACAATGACCACATTATCAACAGCCCCCCACATAACTTACAGGAATTTTCTGTACAGGGCTGGTTTTAGAATGAGGTGCAGCTGAGAGCAGAAGCCATTATCAGTTTTATCCTAACAGGGTTATATCACAGTCCTGTTCAGGTTAAAGGACGTAATCAGAAAATTAAAGCTTTTTTTCCTCCTCATTTTGCCCCAACCAGAAACAGCTTTTGTGGGGCTCCCACATAGTTAAGGATGATTAAAAGAGCCCACCAGTATCCATTTATACAGTCTGGGAAGTGAGGGCTACCAGACCCCTAGAAGATCCAAGTGTCTGAATGTTCTGTGATAAATGTCATGACTTACTTTTCAAATATGATCACTTGTTAGCTGCATTTGTTACTGATACCCAGAAAAATAATGTGCATCTCCTGGCATTACTGGATGTGTGCACTGATAAAAATTAGTGATATTTTTTACACACACACACACACACACACACACACACACACACACACACTTCACAGCAATACTAGTTTTGTACTTGTTGTGGCGTGTCTTTCGGCTTCGGGTCGCCACAGCGGAATTCCGGTCCACTAATGATTGGCAGTAGATTTTTATGTGCCGAGTTGCCGGCCCTGACGCACAACCTTCAGCGAAGGTACGCCCATTCATGCATGTCTCCACACAGAAGACGCTCTAGCTGAGAATCGAACAGGACAACATCTTACTGTGAGTACTTATTTCAACAAATAGCAATACATTGTGCAACACTGATACTGCAACACCAGATCAGTGACTGCTGTTTACTAGTCATCAAACAAAAGGGATGTCTCTTTTATTTACTCTGAAGAGTAAATGAATACCTGTCACTGTCCCTGATTTCACAGATTTTCCCTGATTTGGGCTCATAATTATGCTCTGTCCTTCATTAAAAAGAAAAAAAAAGTTTTATTTGCTGGTAAATCATTAGAATTACAGACAGTCAATAAATCCAGACATCAGTTTTATACTTATTGTCCAAAAAATGCATGTTGATGCAAAATGTGTTATTCTAGTAAATTTTCTAAACAAATTAGAGTAATATTTAAAACATGTTCCTCATTTTGAGTCTTTATCCTGCTATTATTTTTGGCAATGAGCAGAATTCTTCAGCAAAGACGTTGAGAGGTATAGTATCTGTTTTTCTGCCAGTATCTGTAAAACTCCTTGAAAGAGAAACCATCCCTGAAGAAGCATTAGCTCTTCTTAAACCCATGGTGTGCACTGAGATCAGTCACTCTGGGCTGCTTACCTTGCTCATGCTTATTATTTATTTATTTTTATTTTACATTTGTTAACCGGGATAGTCCGACTGAATATATGTCCATTTTCAGTGGAGGCCCGGGGAGAAAAGCTCCAAGGTTCATAATACACATACACATAAAGAACTTTTAGTAAATAGTAGTTACATACAGGTTACAGACATGAGCAGTACAAGTATTATATGCAGATAGCATTAACTTACTACCTTCAGGATTAAGACACAATAAGTAGCAGTTTACCTTTCCTGTTATGGAGAGGGTAGATAGTAAAGATAAATTGGAGGCAGCTAAGAAATAGAGAGGACACTAGTCAGGGTTAGAACAAGGACATAACCAGTGTGTTTTGAGGTAATTCTTGAGTTTGTTTTGAATAAGGTGAGTTGAGTGATAGTTCTAAAGTCAAGTCGGCCGGAAATTAGTTCCATGTCTTTCCAACAGAGTTGGCAAACATGGAGTCTCCAGCAGAATGGTTGGATTTCAGCTTTATCAAAACATGGGCATAGTACAGTCCTGTTCAGGTTAAAGAGTATAATCAAAACTTAACACATTTTTTCTGCTCATTTTTCCCCAACCAACAACAGATTTTGTAGTGCCCCCACACAGTCAAGAATGATTAAGGAGCACCCCTTTAGCCATGAACCTACCTAAAGTTGGCTATGTTGTTCATTTTAATGGAGTAGATGTCCACCAGCAGGGTTTAACTCAGCCAGGGGCATTATGTCAATGGTAACTAAAGACTTTTGATTTTTGAAGGCAATATAAATAAAAAGTTTTAATACCCACCTGGCTTATTAAGTATACAAGATTGCTGCATTAGCTTTTGTTGGTTTGACAGACATGTTACAAATTATCAAGATAGGATAACCTGCTGTGGTTGGGCCCTCCAGGAGCAGGGGGCCCCCAGTGACTGCAGGGTTTGCTGTTGCCTAAAGCCGGCTATGCTGGAAGAGAGTTTGGCCTGCTTAAACTCTATTTCAGTTACCTGGATGAATCTTGGGTTTACACTTCAGTATGACCCTGCTGTTGCATGCAGGATGTTTACTGCATGCTGCATTCTGCACAATATGATTATGCACTGGTCTAGTGGGCAACAGTCCCAGGATATTACTGCAACTCCCAGTACAGGTCCTGCCATGACTGATAGTGTCTGGGGAGCCATAGCAGTAGTAAGGGACTCTATTTGTCAGACTCGTGCATGGCATACAGCTGCACAAGTAAAGAAGCAGTGTCTAGTCACAGTTAAGGACCATGAAATTCAAGTTAGCGTTTCATCATTATAAAAAGCATATAGAGTATATCTGATGCATGGAGTGCTAGCTGTGGGTCATGCTGTATGGTACTGTCACTGTTCATCAGACTGTTCCTCTTATCTATAAATACATTTTTGTTTTGTATTTTCTACAATAGAGTTACTCATACAGTATATAGATTTACTATTTGTAACAGCTATGCCTGTCTGTTCACTGAGATCTGTGCAGTGAATACAGTCGGCATCAAATTACGTTCTACACTGTTTTGCTAAGTAGTGATCTTGTGACTGTCTCTTCTGGTGAACCATGTGTTGGCCACTATCAAGTCATTTGTCAGACTGAAATCTAGAATGAAATCCTTGTTTATTCCTGTTGCCCCAACCATGTGGACCTAGGCAGTCCTCATATGCCGGTTTGTTCTGTCCTGATGTTGTCCTGCTTTATCTAGTATTCTTGCAACTGCTGTCTGAATGCACTATTTTCTGCACTATCACAACCCTGCTCTGGGGCATAAGCTGAAATTATGAATACTGCCGAATCTTTAGACTGGGGTCTGATTGCCATGAGTCTGGCACTAATTCTGATCATATACCTCATGTCTTCTGAAGCTTCAACCTCACCACAATTTCTACTCCATCTTCAGTTTATCCTCCTCATGATACAGAGCTAAGAATATTTGCTATACTGCCCTTCCATCCATCTTGTCTCCTGGATATGTAGTACATCCAGCCTCCTCCTTGACATCATGTTATCTGCTCCCAAGCTCTATCCTGTCAGTGAAGGTTGATTTCACTCAAAAAAGCTCTCCCAGGTAACCCAAGCTGCGCAACTGGACACTTATTGACCCAGGACTGCTGGACTTTATGGTGAACACACACTGGCCTCCCTCCCACCATTAGCATGTGGTTCCCTGGCATAGGTAATACTAGCTGGGTCTTATCCCTAGCAAATATGCATGCTCATTTGGTAACATTACTCAACATGACCAAATCACCTAGAGCCATGGTTTATTTCATCTACGGGTTAGCCCTGCCACGACACATAGTCTGTGATTAGCATTCTCCTATCTTACGTGTATTGCACAGTATACTAGATGCCTGAAGTGACTGGTCTGTACATCTTTTCCACCTATAGGGCACCATTTTGAGTCTATACTGCTGCCCACAAATCCATTCTTGGATGAATTTGGGATGGAAACACTCAGCATGTATTTGGGACATGGGAGGAAGCCTAAGGAGATACAGGGAGACCATACAAACTTCAAACAGGCATTGACCGGATGTTAGGATCAAACCATGTAACCTGTGCATGGATATCGAAAACCTTAACCACTCAGCCAATTGGTCTCATTACACTGCAGTCTGATTGCCATGAGGAAATTTGTAACATTTTTTTGTTTTATGACATATGTTTCCTCACTTTTAAGTCTATTAAATAAGAATAATTTTTTATAGTAAGATACTGCACAACATATTAATTGTTTCATCAAAATTAATAGCAATCTTCATTTGTTCAGTGCTAAAGATGAAGTGGTAACAGTGTTAGTGTTGATAGTAGGCTAACTGTTACTCATATAATCATCTTTTCCACTGTGTATTAGGCTAATAGTGTATACTATTTCATTCTACCCCCCCCCCCCATTTTTATGGATTTTTTTAATTATCATTTGTGTAACTGTCAGCAGCAGTAGTATTGCGCAACTGACACTTATAATACTGAGTTAGACCTTAATGATGTTTATACTAGGCTAATGACCGCTAGGCTCTTTACAAGTCTAGCCATGCAACCCAACCCACTTTTTCCCAGACTTCCTTGGATGCCTATTTGGTGGGACATGTTAGTAACAGGTAGCTAAGAGTGTGTGTGTGTGTGTGTGTGTGTGTGTGTGTGTGTGTGTGTGTGTGTGTGTGTGAGTGGAGGGGTAATTTACTTAATGTCAACATTTGTTCATCAGAGACATGGGGGCCAGGCCAGAGGTGAATGTGTGATTTTCTATCCAAAGATTAATGTTTCTTTTGAACAGGGTCAGGGATGAACTCTGCTTCATTGACTTGGAGAACTTATTCCATAGTGCAGGTGTCCTTTGAGACATATACCAGTCCCTCCAATAGGTTCTATTTATGTTGCAGACAAAGTTTAGGCCATTGGATCTAGTGCTTCTGATATTGTTTGTTTTGTGGATATGCAAGAGATCCATCTGAGCTGGATCCGAGGGCACCTTATATGCTAGGCATAGTCACTTGTAGGAGAATGATTACAGAGATAGGACCTTAAGTCAATCTGTGTAGGGCAGGGTTTCTCCTCATGAGGAACCTTTGAGAGCCTTCCAGCTGTTGCAAGTGCCTCGCTAGGTACATGTCAAAGGGTCATTGTACTTACTGATGGGTCTCATAAGGATGTAGTGGTACTATTAATTCCTTGGACCTGTATGCCATACCCTTGCTTATGAGTTGGGAAATACAGAATGATTTTCTTACTATCTTGGCTTCATGTTGGTCAAATGCAACATTAATATCTACATATGTTTCCAGATCCCTAACTATCCGATCAACTCTTACGGGTGTTTTATCAACAAAGTAATTTGCTTGGGTGGATGCTTTCCGAAAGGGCTCTATAATGCATTTCTTTGTATTGAGTTTTAATCTGTGGCTTTACACCAGTCATTTGTTTATGTTAGACCCTCTTATAGGATGTTGGTGTCATGGGAAAAGTAAATATTGTGGGAAGAAACAGCCAGGGAATTGTTATGGCTAGGCTTGTGTGGGCCCTAGGGCTGATAGCCTAGTAACAACCTATGAACCTATGATATCTCCCAGTTTACAGTCATCTGTGAACTTGGTGAGCCAGGGCCTTTGACATTACCCTTGCCTTCCAAAGAAGTCGATGCCAAACAGGAGTAGGCCCAACACAGAGACTTTGGGTACTCCACTGATAACCATTATCTTGGTGGAGGTGGTCTCACTGATCCTGACTTATTGGTTCCTATCTGTAAGTCAGTTGGCAATCCAGTGAGTTGTGTAGGGATTTATGCCTAGTTCCGAGAGTTTGTCAACAGTATCTGAGTGGTATATTGTATTGAATGCCTTGGCCAGGACAAAGTAGACAGTATGCACCATCTTCTCCTCATCCATAGCCAAGGTGACCCACTCAATGAAGTCTACTAGATTAAGTAGGCAAAACCTTTCCTTAACAAAACCAGACTGGGATGGGTCCAATGTCTGTAGGTTGCTAATATCCTTGCTGATCATTTCCATGATAATGTGTTCCATGGCTTTGCATTTTAGACCTGTCAGACTGATGAGTCTGTAGTTTCTGGGTCATTTGATGGTCCACCATTATGAACTGGGATGATGGTTCTTGCCCTCCATTCACCTGGCATGTAATTTGTTTTGAGGCTGTAGTTGAAGAGTGCCTCAATGTTCCTGCTAGGTCATGTTTAGGAGGCAACTGGGGGTATTGTCAGGCCATTGAAGGAGTGTTTCTGGCCTTAGTGAGCACCACCATGACCTTTTTCCTGTTGATAGTGGGGATATGCTAGAAGGGATTTCACAGGGGATAGTGGGTGGAGTGTGGGTGAAGTTAGAGCTAAATTTATTAGCTGTTAGATCTGCTATGTCACCCGGCTCAGGGAAAGATGTGTGTTAAACATTGCACTCTGCAAATTACCTCCTCTGCCTTTCTTTCTTCATTTGATTTTTTCCTGTATTGTAAGCAATACCATTAGTCAACATAAATAGCAGTCTGAAGAAAAGTGTGTTAGTTCAGAAGTACAGTATACACAGACATTTTGCTTGCCTCCTCCATACCCCATTTGTATACAATATTTTTTTCTTACATTCACTTTTTCCTTAAACAGCACCATTAATGTATGGGAATGCATACTGTTGACTAACAGTAGGTCAAGGTAAAATGCGTCATACACAAATTTCATTAAAGATATGGCAGGTGATGGTGCCCATTTCTGACAGGAAGTGCAAGCTTGATGCTGACCTACTGGATGTAAGTGATGCTACAGACATGGATCTGACTGTTCTGTGTGACAGAGACCACAAATGAGAGGTTCTGCTATGTATAGATTAATGCTGATGAGACCTGCATGACTTATGTTGTGTTAGTTCCCACTCCTTTTTCCAGAAATTTCCTGAGAAGCACTAGTAGTGTGATATGAAGTGATCACCCATGTATCCAATTAGTGCCCCATCCTTTTCTTCATCCACAAACTGACTCCAACTTGACTCCATTAGGTCCTGAGTTGTGTATGTATGGAGACGGAATGGCTGCTGTCTGTGCTACAGCACTGCAGAATGAGTGTGACTATGGCATTATCCCTACTCTTGATCACTTCCATGTAGTTCTGAATATCATGACATATGCTCTGCAGTACTCTAACCATCTCTATCTGACTCTCTCTGACAGTGGACAGAATCTGAACAATATCACAGCACATTTGCTGCTGGGAAAGCAATGTTTTTTTATTTATACAGGTTGCTGTGACGTGCCTACACCTGGCATCCCTTTGCACAGGTATTTTAGTTGACACTGCTACCTCTAAGATGGTACCATCCTCCAGAAGGTATTCCATATTCCATGACTGAGAAGATACTGTTATAAGACTGTGGGTTTTCTCCCTGTAAAACCTAAAATGTGATATCCCCATCCACTTGACTTTGTGATCCAGTGTCACTTCCTGCAGAGTTATGCAACTGCTGTGGGGGTGGGTGATCCTGGAATTAAACTTGGTGACTGTGTGCCACTGTCCATAGGCTGTCTCATGAATTTAATAACATTATCATAATCAACAGCCATTCTGCAGTTGACATCTTCCAGTTGTGCTGGTAAAGTGCTGACCCTATGAAAATTTAATTTCATTACATTAGTACTGACACAATGGAGCAAACTACTGAATGCATTTTAATGGTTTGTGAAGTACACTTACCAGGCACACTAATGTCACTTTTTGATTGGAGAAAATGGAGGGTTCATATGTTGATAGTAAATGTCATGTGCAACATGTAATTAGTTACACTCTGCAGTCATCCTGTTAATGTGAAGATGTCATGGTGGATAAAGTAACCTTCCACAGCACTTGTCAGTGGATGTTGCTGAGGTGCATAGTTGCCATTGTCCACACCACCTCTGATTATAGCCATGCCATCCTTATCAGTCATTTCCCCATATAAAAAGCAGGTATTCCACATTTGGTGTGAAATCCCGCACCAGTACTGCTATGGGCAATTGCATTCTGTCTTGCCTTTGCTCTGGCATATTTTACCATATGGCTTGCTTTTTTCTCTGTGTTAATGTGTGGTTGCACCCTCCCCCAACAGCATTTATGTTCTCAACTACTTTGTTCCACACCTTTGCTATCTCAGCTTATTTTAGACTCCCTTTTCCAAAAACATGCTTGTCATATGTCCTTAGGGCAGCCAAGAGAACATGATTCTCCTTGTGGCTGACATGTTTTTTTCTCTGTCTTGATCCCTGATTATTATGCTTTAGTCTGAAACAACATATATCAGTATCCCTAATGAAACTTGATTTAACAAAATAAAACACACTTTCATCACCTCTGCAACAAAGGACATGAAATCACACATATCTTAAACATACATCCCTTTTTAAACCATGACTGCAGTACCATAAGGAAAGAAATATTAGAATCAATGACAGCCTGAGTACAGTATAAGTAATAGTTTCATTAATTCAGTGAAGTACAAATCAGCTGAGCAATATCCGCCTCAGCTTTTGTACTGCTAATGTGTACATCATGATCCAGAAATGATAAAAAAACAAGTTTTTATCATTTCCACTGTTATGCTATGTTGTGGTATTTTTGACCATCAAATTTGCTTGCTGAACCTCCTTAAAACCAAGGAAAAAAATCATGAGCTGTAGAAAGTAGATCTACACACAATGCTGACCCCTCACTACATATTCTTTATGTAAATAACACTGCCATGCTTGCTTAGATTTAAGAATTGACATATGAAATTCCCAACTCCTGTTTTTCCACTACTGTCTGTCATTAATAACAACCATACCTCTCAACCTGGAAACATCAAGAATCTGGACAAGGCCCATGAAAAATAGATACAAATCTGTACGCTTTTTAACATAAAATGTGCATACATAATTATGTAACCCCACCCACTCCAGTGGGATTGTGGGATACCAACTTTCAAACACAAACTGAAGAAAAGACAACCAAAATATGGCACCAGAGTCCCCCTGCAGCCCTTCTAATGTCCCATTACCTGGCTATTTCACACCATTTGCTATAAACACTAATGTGTGCATACTGCTTCACTTCTACAATGATTATGTGGATTTTATTTTACACTTTACAGCACAATGCACAAACACCAATAGACATCTCCTAAACAAAACAATACTGTCTTACAATGAAAATAGACTTGGCATTAAAACTTCTCTGCCCTTGAGATTCACATTCATTAAAACAGCATTGAAGTCCACACTACATCCAAAGAAAATGCATCTGGCCAATGGTGCATAAAGATTACCTTTGGGCTGTTTTCAAATCATTGGCCCCTTGCACACAAAACAGGAACCATACATGTGTTCTTTGATACACCTTCCTGGCTTTATTAAATTATATTCCTTGTATAATACAACACACTTGTTAGAGCGTATTTTAAATTTATTGTTTGAACATTTTTCCAGTAGGTAATGCATGAATCAATAATGACAAAACTGCCAAGTTTACTTAAACACACACACACATATATATATATATATATATATATATATATATATATATACACACACACACACACACACATATATATATATATATATATATATATATATATATATATATATATATATATATATATATATATTGAAAGACAGTAGTGTAAGCCATAGGCATCTTGCACAGCTTCTTGCACTTATTTTTAATTAAAACTTTTTGGGGGGAGGGGGACAAAAGGCCAAAAAACAGGGACACTTTTAAACATTGTTTGTATAATTTTGGAAAGTTGCTAGAATATAATGTTGTGTTACCACCATGCTTTTCACTGGCAAGTCTTGAACCCAGGACCCTGTGCACTATAGTCAGAGCAACATACCACTATGCCAAATCAGCAGTTTGTTTCCTGAAAGATAGGAAGACCAACTTAAATGGCTATCATTTAATGAATTCAGTTTTCACTTCTCATCATAGTTATCAACCTCTTAGCACAAAAAAACCCCAAACAAAGCCAATAATGGGGAATACAGAATTCAGTTCTCACTTCTCACCATAGCTCTCAACTCTTAGCACAAAAAACCTGGACAAAGCCAATAATGGGGGAATACAGCCCCAAATCAGGGACAAATTTCAAATACTGATCTTATAAACTTATAAAATTGCTAGAATAAAATGTTTTGTTACCATTTATTTTCTGAAGAATATGAAGTCTGAAATTTAAATGCCTGTTATTATTTAATGAATTCAACCCACCAGGTGTATTACAATGGGGGCATTTTCACACACACAAACACACACACACACACACACACACACACACACACACACACACACACACACAACCATCCTTACCCCATTATTTGGACCCCTAAACTCTTTAAAAACTGAGTAATTTGGGACAGTTGGGAGGTATGGGCTACACACACATTGGTTTACAAAGTCCATTGAACATGTGGGAGAAACAGACAAATGTAGGTTTTGTAAAACAGAACTGGAGACAGTTGCACACCTCGTTGCTGGTTGTGGCATACTAATGGTGGAAGGACTGTATACTGAAAGGAAAAATAGTGTGGCAAGACTGTTGCTCTGGGGAATGCATAAACATTATGGTAATGAAGTAGTTGAAAAACACTGGAAACAAGTTGCAAAGCATCATAGAAAATGAAGAAGTCTACATCACATGGGGTCACCCATTACCAACAGTTCAAAAGATAGATGCAAGACAACCAGATATAATGGTCCATGAAAAGAGGACAAAAATAGCATTGATCATTGAAATTGCTACACCCAGTGACTACAGTGTGTTGCATACAGAGAGACACAGAGTCATAAAATATCAGGATTTGCAGGCAGAAATGATAGCAATGCAGAAGAAAGATACCCAGACAGCAGTAGGAGCAACAGGTCTTATTGTATTTAGATATGTTACCAATACATGTAACTCCATACAAATTGCAGAAGGAGTCATTACTAGGCACATTATGGGTGCTGCAAAGAGCACTTCTGGCTGACATCAAAGATTGAAACAATACTAATTTCATGAACTTTAATTCTACTTTGGTTTAGGAATGGGGTCCATTCTCATCATGGTAATAAAAACCCAAAAGATTTGGAGAAATTAAAAGAGAAAATGTTATAACCAAAATTTTGATATGCCCCTTGTTGTTTAGCTATTAATTTGTATGCCAGTACCCATTTTATCTTCACAGGCTCTATCGTACAATCCAAGAATGATAAAACTCTGCCATTTGTAAATAATTAGGCCACACATGTCCTGTGTATTCCTTAATATAATCTTCCATTAATGCATAATGTCCATGCTATATATTTTTTCCTTAATTATACTTTCTTTTATTTCATGTTTATATGTATAATTTATTTTCCCCAAATTTTGCAAACAGCCTAATATTACAAGCCTAAAAATTCATGGTGCCCTATCATATAAAGAAATTCTTTCCCTAAAACATTTACTAGCAATGATACTTATCATATTTTCTCTAATATAACCTGTCCAATAGTACAATAGCAAGACATCTGTCTGTGTCCCTGTACACCCAAGTATGGGAATGGACTCTGCGCACTGGAAAGGTTAGCCAGTGGGAGGGTATAGCATGAAAAGGACAATGGCCAACTCTTCTACCCCAGGGGATGGTTTAAGAGAGATTACTGCCTTTGTGACCTTTAATAAGAGACCAGAAACTTCACAGACCAACTCTGTTAGGGGAAGGTTAAGACATCTTATGCTAAGTGGGTGAATGTGAATGTGCTGACAGCACTGCATGCCATTCTTCCTGTTAAGGAATTTGATTTCTCACTGCAGTATGAGGATTCCCAACAGCTATCCCACTGCTCACTATGGGGTCCTCACTCCACACTTTGAGAAGTCTTCTCACCAGGCCTACTAATTTCAAATACTGATCTTATAAACTTATAAAATTGCTAGAATAAAATGTTTTGTTACCATTTATTTTCTGAAGAATATGAAGTCTGAAATTTAAATGCCTGTTATTATTTAATGAATTCAACCCACCAGGTGTATTACAATGGGGGCATTTTCACACACACACACACACACACACACACACACACACACACACACACACACACACACACACACACACACACACACACCATCCTTACCAGTTCTTCGTTCAGCCAACCATGATATCTAAAACATTCTACCAGTAGTTTTTTTGTCGTTCAACCAGCCAGCCATGAATCAAAATGCCATTACCGGATCCAACAATCCTGCTCGCAGCATTTGAACAGCCCTTGAGTGCCCAGCCGGAAATGCATGCACAGCTCAATTCCGATAGGCTGGTAGCACCAACGGCGCAGACTTCATCATGCACGTGATGACATCAGCTGAAACAATGCAAAAATGTAAAAACAAAGTAGAAAAAAATCGGAAATGAAGGGGTGCCACTCGGGAATCGTGTCACCCCATTATTTGGACCCCAAAAACTTGGTAAAAACTGAGTAATTCAGAACGGTTTGGAGGTATGCTAACAACATACAGCACTTGCATATAACATTGACTTTAGTTTGGAAAGAAAATACATTTGTATGAAAGTAATCTATTAAGTTGAATTTCCATAACTTGTTAATATCTTATAATTGTAAAATTATTTTTTGCTTGTTTTAAAATGTTTTCACTTTCCTACAGCAATTGTCACCATACCTTTTAACCTCCATATGAGAGAGTCAGGGACAATCAGGGACACCTAATTAACAAAAGCTATGCATATTCAAATAAGCACATTAATGGACAAGCCCACACATTCTGTTACACAAAGAGAGTGTATCATTTTAGAGCAGTTTTTTATTATTATTATTAAAAGAATTGTATACATGCACAAACATGATTAAAATATAGCATTCATATTTTCACACAATTGTAAAAATTTAAAGTAATGCATGCTCACCTCTCACACCCATGAGTTCAAGTTTTATGAAGTTAGGCTTGTAAACACTTGCAAAGCAAAAATACATACTTAAAAAAACAAGACAATTTACATACGGACTACTGCTTACAGACTATTTGCTACAGTTCTACATGTCATTTCCCCACTGTCACATCAAATGAAGTTATTCAACTTCATCTTAGCAGGCAGAGTTAGTTTCTGTAACTGATGACATCAAATGTTCTTTGTTATAAGCGGCTGCTGCCTTTCCTGCTGCTTCCAGCATACCCTTATGATGTTTCATGCAGTAGCAGTCACTGTCCTCATTCATCTTTATTGCTGATTAAGAGTTTAATGTTTTTTGGCCAAGTGACAATCTGAACTCAGTTTTTACTTTGCAAACCATGCTAAATACCCTTTCTGCTTCACAGTTTGCATTTTTACTTTCCAAACCATGTTAAATGTATTTTCTGCTTCACAGTCTTCATTAGTTTTTGAAATGTTGGGAGGTCTTGTACTGCAGGGCTCCCAAGCACCATGGACCAGTACTTCAGAAAATTAGATAGTCTGATCCATATGACCACTCAGTCATTTGAGATACAGAAAATTCATCAATTGGTCGCTTTGCACCACTTCACTTGTGAACTGCAGAAACCAAGGCGAGTGCCAATATCTGCAATAATAGTAGAAGAAAGCTGTAGTTTCATAGCTGGATATAATAAGCTGGTCATGTTCTACAGTGGAGGATCTCTTGTAGGATTGCAAAATAAAACTGCTTGGCTGTCTTGAAAAGTTTCTCCTGTATTGTAGCCTTGATATCATCCATATTGTCATCCAAATATGTCAGCATCAGGACCAATACGGACTTCACTGTCTTGTTGATATTGTCTTGTACTTCAAGAATTGAATCAATGATACTTACATCATCCAGAAACTGCCTGCTGGTTTGAGTACCCTACTAGCATACACCTGTAGCACTTTCTAGATGTTGTTATGCAAGGTAAGCAATTTGTTTTCCCTGCCTTTGCACAATGAAGTTCTGCAGTGGTTCATTGGCATACAACAGGAATAGTCATGCCAGCTTAATGTCATGGCTCTGCAGTCACTCGGTGATTAGATCCACTTTAACAGACAGTTGTTCATAGGTTCATAGATTAGTTCATAGATTAGCACTAGGCTAACTGCCCTTGCGAGCCATTTTAAGTCTAGCCAATTATCCCTTGTGAGACTCACACCCCGCACCTTGTATTTGTAAGGCAAACATCTTAACCATTAGGCTACCTTCCCAACCTCCCTAGGAAGTGACATGGAGTAGGATCTCAGAGCAGGCCATAAGGCAAGCATTCTTTTGATGACTTTTGACAAACTTAACCATCGAGCGGGGCCACACCTGATAATTTTGAGAGGTTCAATATCCACAAACAGTGCAATCTCTTTGGGCTTCTGCTAACACTGTGCGCTGCTGAAAAATGACAATAAATGTCAGATATCAATTCATCCACAGGTACAGCCATTGCCTTTACAAAAGATATAATACATAAGTCTACAATGTGGCATAAGCAGCCTTTGTTGAAAGTATGGAGGTTAAGCTCTTTTAGTCTAGATAGCACATAATTCCATTTGCCAATCATGGATGCAGCATTGTCCAAAGAATAAACCACCACGTTACTCACAGGAATATCAGACTTGCTCAGAGTCTCCATTACACAGTCATAAATGGCTTGGCCAGTTCCACTGACACAAGCAGACATGCTGAGGAACCTAACAGCATTTTTATCACTGGTATGGTAAAAAAAAAAGAATTACAAGCAGTTTGTCACCCCTCCATATCTGTGCTCTGATCAAGGTACAAACAGTATGGCACATTCTCACATGTCTTTGTAATGTCCTGCTGATACTTTGTTCCCATTATATCCCGTACAATGCAAGCAGCCTTTGCTGGTATGCAGGTCATTTTTTGCTACACCTCTGGATCCATACAGTACCTCTTCATGTTCTTCAAGAAATTATCCCCCATTGTAAAAGGCAGGTTGTGTTCAGCAAGAAGACTCAAAAAGGCTACTTCAGTCTCCAATATTTTAGAGCTGGTTTGCTGAGTGGCAAACATTCTGTCACCTTCCTCCCAGTTGAATGTTTGTTGTTCATCTTGTGCTTTTTGTTATCCATTCCTCCTTTCATGTCCAACATTAATACTGGTAGCATACATCTAACAAAAAGCATATCCAGGGCAGTGTCTGCTTTCCATTACCCAGCAAACTCTGACCTTCCAGCTGCTTTATAATGTAGTCATTAACTTCTTCTCAGAGGCAACATCTTTGGAGAAAAGAGGATGTAAGTAAATAAGCTTCAAGGTGACAAGTGTACCATGAAGTAGACTTAAAGCAAAATGAAGCTTGCATGATGCCAAACATTAATCAGAGTTGCTCCACTATAACAGTGTAAGAAAGCATCCCCTTCCACTGTGGCTTGTACCATGCTGTTGTGTGATTCAGCCATTGTTTCACTTGTGAAGAAAATAATTGTAACCATTCAGATAAGGGATGAGAAACCAAGCCAGAAGCCTCTGTAAATATGTGCAACTTAGTAAGCCAATTGATACATACCAGCATATATAGGCATACAATCTGAATGAGCATTATTGCAAACGATTCATAACACACAGTTAAAGCTCAATATTGCAAATGATTCATAACATATCCGTAGCCAACAAAAAGATCATTAATGCAAATGATTCATAATGTATCCAATAAAAAAGCTCATTATTACAAATCACAGATATATTATACCACACAGTTGAGGATCAATTATTACTTAGCCAACCTGAACCTCACATTTATCTTATAGAAATATTTTCAGATATAAAATATGACAATAAGTAACAAGTGCGAACACGATTAATTAGGACATAAGGTAGTGAGAGAATCTGAACATTCTGTGGAATTCACTGCACTTTGTATGCACTATACCCTCATACCTTAACTTGAGATATTTATACAACTGCAGACAAAGGCAAACATTTTGGGGGGGACAAAAGGCCAAATCAGAGAGGGTCATATTTTGGTGTTGCCTTACACTTCATTTCTTAGAACAGTGTTTTGTAGCAACATACATTTTCTGAATGATATACTAGTTCAAATACTTACTCTTGTGCACTACATAAGATATGAGCTGTTCAATTTACTTTAAGTGGGCACTGCCTGGGCATATAATAACTAATCTCCAAACCTACCCATACTAATAACTCTCATTTGTCAAGCTCCTTGATAGATTGGATACATGTTTCTAACCTCAGCAAATAACCCTGAAACTCTACCTGATGCCCAGAGTGATGACTCACCTATAAAAGTGCTATGATACATCACCCACCTCCCCAAACCACAACACCGGCTTATCACCTGCCACAAACTTTCAACCTTTAACCCAGACTTTTTTAAAACCCTCCTCTCCAGAATTAACTGGAATTTCCTTACTCAGCTCTCACTCAGTGAAGCAGTAAATGCCTTCAACTCAACTTTCCTAAATATTTTAAATTTTCTAGCCCCACTGAGAAAAGTTCGATTAAAGGCAAACATTTCACCCTGGCTAACTAAAATCACCCGTACCCTTATGAAATCAAGAGATAGGGCATGGAAAACATGGGTTCAAATAGTGCAGCCAAACACTCCTGGTCAACAAAAGTAAAACAAAATAAAATAAAAATAAATAAAACAAGCATATGCACATATATGTACCCATATGACTTGTATTCATATGTCCATAATAAACATACTAAAAAAAATAAAAGTAAATAAATTGCAGTTATCATTCCTGTGTGCCCAAACCCATAGCTACCACCTGTAATGCCCAAGCAAAACATTGCACAATGAAGACTCCCAAAATTTCTCCCAAGAATTTTTTGACTAAAACACTGTCCTGAAATTGGCCTCCATTGAAGCAAATTGTATGATTCTGTAAATCCCACAATGCATGCCTAACAATGCTTCCATGAATACAGCTGTATTGATAAACACAGTAGCACACTAACAAATGGGTAAGAGCAAACATATGAAACAAAAATCTGGGCACTGGCCAGTGTGTCACATACCTCTTAACCTCTTAGCAAAAAAAAAAAAAAAATCTGGATACAGCATAAAATAATGGGGGGGGGGGACCAAAGAACCCTAAACATACAGAGATATTTTAAATCTTGCTTTTATAAACTTAGAAAAATGCTGGAATAACAGGATATGTGTTAGCAAGCATTCTCTAAAGGATATGCAGTTCTGAAACATCAATATCTGTTATTAGAGACATCAGTGATTTGCCAGAACACCACCACATTTTAAGAGAAAAAGAAAAAAAAAATGGAGCTATACCTATACCTCAACAGCCACTTAGTACAAGAAATCTGGATGAAGTATAAAATAATGTGTGTGTGTGTGGGGGGGGGGGGGTGGCAGCAAAGGACCAAGCAGATATATTTTAAATTTTGCTCTATAAACTTAGAAAAATATAGCAGTAACAGGGTATGTGTTAGAAAGAATATGCAATTCTGAAACTCAAATATCTCTCATTAGAGACTTTATTCAGTTGTTTGCCAGAACCCAACCACATTCTAGAAGGAAAAGACAAAAAATAAAATAAAATAATGGAGCTACACCTCAACATGCTCTTGGTACAAGAAATATGGATGAAGCATAAAATAATAGAGGGGAGACAAAGGGGCAAACAAACACATTTTAATCTTGCTCTATAAACTTAGAATAACAGGGTATGGGTTAGCAAGCATTCTCTAAAGGATATGCAATTGATTTGCCAGAAAACACCATATTTTAAGAGGAACATATGAAAAATGTTCAGCAAAAAAAAAACAGAACTCAACAACCTATATAATTAAATTCTTAGCCCCATAAATCCTCTACACTTTAAAGCATAAACTCATATGGATCAAAAATTAGGGACAGATTTTTAATATTATATTATTAATATTTCTTCTAGTCCTATACCCTTATAAAAATACTGGAATAACAGGATATGTGTTAGCAAGCAGACAACACCACATTTTGTGAGGAACAGACAAAAAATAAAAACCTATACCACCTCTACTAATAACACAAAAAATATGGATGAAGCATAAAATAAGGAGGGGGGATAACAGATGTCTTATCCAGCCTCCTAGCAATTTGTAAAAAGTTAAACTTGTCTGTAATCCTTAAAAATTAATCCAAATATAAACCTGAGACCCAATATTAAAAAATTCAGCCACTTTAGCTCCTGTCTGATACAGGTGCAATTCAGCGTTTTAAATCCTTATCCTCAGGTGCAGCAGGCAGCAGTACATCCTTCTCCTATGATCTTTTTCTTCTTGAGCACAGCAGGTAGTTAATCCTTCTTCAAGGCAGCTGAGAAGCAGGAGACTTCCAAGACCACTTTCTTCACTTCAAGACTTTCGATCTTCAAAGGACTGCAGCAAACGACTCAGCTCTGAGAAGATAACAAGATGAACCACAGACTTCTCCATTATGCTCTGCTTATATGCAGATTACTTGGACCTAACTGAAGACTAAAGCACATCAGATCTACACTTCAACATATACAAAGCAGGAAATGGAGAACAGACCTGCAATATGCAAATGAGATGCGGTAAGCAACTTTCTTATTGGTTAAGACTAGTACAGCCAGATCAGAGGTTGCTTTACTGGTAAACTTGGGGGGGGAGTAGTTTTCATATGTGCATCCAGTAGAATAAACTTATTTAAGCTTAACAAATGGGTGCTCTCAAGGACATCAGGATGACCGAGAGCTGTGTGCCACTAAAGTTGACTGATTGTAGATAAATATGGTGGGTGTACAGCTGACAGAAATTCAGGCTGATTTACATACTTTGTATGAAAATTAAGATCAGCAATAAGGTGCTGTTCTCTGTGAATAGCAGTAATAAGCAAATGTATCTGGTTATTCTGGCATAGAAGGTCTTCTGTTGGCTGCTAATGAGCTGTGCTGGCTCCTACACCACATTAGTAATGCTAACTCTAAAGCTGTCCCTTCCTCCAACCCTATCTTTACACCTAAATGTCATTAAAACTTCCTGAAACACTGGCACTACACAAGACAGACTCTCACACACAAACATTCACAAACAACATTAAATCTATCCCCAACCTAATATTCACTCTTACCCTTACCCTAAAATACACACACTGACACATAAACACACAACACTCAACTTTCACTCTAAGCCTAACTCACATACAAACACACACATGCTGCTACCCCCCCCCCTACCCCACTTAACTTGTATCAACATTCCATCAACATATCCACTGTTTGGCCATGCATACTGTACACATTAAAACACACCCCTGCATTTGTTGAACAAATGTATACTTGGTAAAACACAGGTAACCTATATATATACATATATATATATCTATATATATATATATATATATATATATACACATGCACACACACACACACACACACACACACACACACACACACACACACACACACACACACACACACACACACACACACGTCTACTTCAAAATAGTGACTTTCAAAATGCCTAAACTCAAAATACTGAGACCAAAATCTCTAAAGCTCAAAATACTGAAAACTCAAAATACTGAAAACACACAGGATACCAACACTTATTATATTCCAGCATAAGTACATACTGAAACAAATAAAACACAAACCATATTACTCTTCTCCAAGTATAAGCAGGTGGCCCCCTGCTACTTAAATATATCAACTCCAAGATTGCACTTTAGTGTAGTGAAGTGCAATCTCAGAGTTGATATATTTAAGTAGCAGGGGGTGTGGGGGGCATAGACCCCTACATGGGGGTACAGGGGTCTTGCCCCCTGCCTATACTTGCAGAAGAGTAATATGTTTCTGTATTTAGTTCTGCTGCAATATAGTTGTGTTGCTGTACTGTTTTTTTTTTTTTTTTTTTTTGATATTTTGAGTTTCAGTATTTTGAGTTTTCAGTATTTTGAGCTTTAGAGATTTTGGTCTCAGTATTTTGAGTTTAGGTATTTTGAAAGTCAGTATTTTGAAGTGGACCCATATATATATATATATATATATATATATATATATATATATAATAGAGAGAGAGAGAAATAAAATGTATTTATTTATATGTAACCACAAGGAAACCTGGTACTTTTTTGACTGTCAAAGTTGTTGGCTTGAGCCTCCTTTAAGCCAATTAAAAAGAACCATGAACTTTAGCTAATCTTATTTGAGACTTCAGAGTAATCAAGTACTTATAACATGCTTAGAAATCGATATTTCTAATTTGAAAAAAAAATATTAAATAGATAAGTGCCTTTCCCCGTAACAGAGCTTCATCAGCTGTAATTGCAATTTACATAACAGTCATTATTTATATATGCTTATATATGCTTTAACTCATTGTCAGTTCTCTCAAGCTAGCATCATAAATGTATGCTACAGGCTATTTGGCCAAGTTAAAGTAGGATAGGTCTCACCTTTCATCCCTGTTCTGCAGAACTGTTTCTATTGCTAGCTAAAAGATTAGAGTTTATGTGCCATATTCCTGTCCTATTTAGCTAGTGCCTAATTGGTACAGACACTTTATATACCTATTGTCACGGGCTATGCACATACATTATTACATCAACATATCCATGATGTTCATACATTTATAGCTTTGAGAAGTTTACTAGGCTAATGGCCCTAGAGCCCTTACAAGCCTAGCCATATTTATACAGAGTTGCCCCAGTTGCCAGTAGTTAGGTAAGTGAAGTTTGCAGAGGTAAGAGATAATATCGACTTCCTCTCTCCATGAGGGACATAGGTGCCACCCCAAGAGTAAACCTGCGGTCATGCATCCATTGATATAGGTTGTGTTTGCAGAGGGTCAGGGAGGGGCTCTGTTTCATGTGAATTGGAAGCTTGTTCCAGAGAAGTGGCAGTCTCTGGGAGATGGAAATTATCTCTCCAGCATGACCTGTTCATGTCAGAGGCTAGGTTAAGATCCCTGTAGCGAGTGACCCTTCTGCAGTTTTATTTACAAATGTGTAACATTTCTATCAGGACCGAGTCAGAGACTGCCCGGTAACCCAGGCACAGATCACTCCTTAACCACCTGTAGGGGACAGAATACAGTAACAGGGCTTTCAGTCTTTCCCTGTAAGATTTGTTTTGTGTACCCTGTAATTTCTTGATGAGAAACCTCTGTGGTCTCTCCAATTGCTGCAGGTATATGGTGAGGTACATGCAAAAAGGACCATTGTACTCGATTATTGATCTGATGAGGGCTGAGTATAATGGAATTATAATATTCCTTAGATCTAGATGTGATGCTTTTACTTATAAGATGTGCCACATAGAATAATTTCCTTACTATTGTGGATACATGATGGTCAATGTTCAGATTGCTGTCAACCTGATTGCCCAGATCACTTACTACTGGGTCTACACATAGGGTGTTGCTATCTATAATGTAATTAGCAGGGAAGTCAGCTTTCCCAAAGGGAATAATAATGCATTTTCTGTATTTAGCTTTAATCTGTGGTTTTGGAATCAATCATTTGTCTGTGTTAACCCGGTGTGCAGTATATTAACATCACTGGGGCTTAATTATTGCTCCTCCCAATTTGCAGTCATCAGTGAACTTCATCTGCTACAGACCATCCAAGTTTGCCTGGACTTCTGAGATATAAATACCAAACAGTAAGGGGCACAGCACAGAACCCTGCTGTAAGGCATTGGTGACTAGTCTTTTGCTATAAGTGAAGTCATCCACTTTGACAACATGTGTTCTGTCAGTGAGCCAGTTGGCTACCCATCTGGGAATGTAGGGGTTAATTCCCAACTGGGAGAGTTTCTCTATAATATCTGAGTAGGGGATTGTGTCATATGGCATGGCTAGGTCAGGATAGGCAGTTTGCATTGTCTTTCATCCAGGGCCTTGATGACCTTCTCAAAGAAATCAACTATGTTTAACTGGCATGATCTACTTTTAACAGATCTGAAGTAGGTAGGGTCCAGAGTTTGGAGATTACCTATGTCCTTGTTAATAAAGTCTCTGCCTTTTTAATTTCTCCAAGTCTTTTGGGTTTCTAATAACATGACGGGAATGGACTCCATTCCTAAGTCAAAGTATGATTAAAGTTCATGAAATTAGTATTGTTTCAGTCTTTGATATTAGCCAGAAGTGCTCTTCGCAGCACCTGCAACATGCCTAGTAATGACTCCTTCTGCAATTTTTATGGAGTTACATGTATCGGTAATATTTCTAAGTATGATTGTAAATTCATTTTTATAAGACCCATTGCTCCAACTACTACTGGAACTGTCTGGATATCTTTCTTCCACATTGCTCTCATTTCTGCCTGCAAAACTCTGGTACTTTATGACTTTGTGTCTCTCTGTACATAAGACACTGTAGTCACTGGGTGTAGCAATTTCACTAATCAATGCTACTTTTGTCATCTTATCATGGACTAGTATATCTGGTTTTCTTGCATCTATTTTTTGAACTGCTGGTAATGGATGATCCCATGCAATATAAACTTCATCATTTTCTATGATGCTTTGTGGCTCATGTTTCCAGCGCTTTTCAGCTACCTATATATTATAATATTATATACTATAATAAAGTCCATAACAATTCTTTCCATGGTCTTGCAGATGAGGCAAGTCAAGCTTATGGGCCTAAAATTCCCAGGGTCATTTGATGATCCCCCTTTGTGCATAGAGTTTACTATTGCTATCCTACATTCCACTGGAACATACCCAGTTCACAGGTTATCATTAAAAAGAAATCCAAGTGGGTCTTCTAGATCATGTTTTAAGTTGTTTAAAAGGCAACATGGGATGTTGTTTGGTCCAACTTATGCTGTGTTTTTGGCACTGGAGAACACCAAGATGACCTGCTCTCTTGAGATAATAGGTGGAGGAATGGTGACAGATATACTTTGGAGGATGACTGGAGGGTCAGGGGGGTGAAATTTGCTCCAAATCTGTCAACTAGCTGGTTGGCTATTACTTCTGGTTGAGTATGGGTGGTGCCATCTACAACCAATTCAACACATAGCTGGTTACTCCCTTTTAGATTCTGGACATAGTTAAAGAATGCCTTGTGATTATCTTTAGCTAGAGAGGCTATTTTCACTTTGTAATTAGCTTTGGAGGGCTGACACGATTTCTAATTTGTTTAAGCTAGAGAGGGATTTTTTCCTCTGATGAGCCAGTTTCCTCTTGTTCTTGAACATTAGTTTCTTTCTCTTGTTGTATAGTCTGTTTATACTAGGAGTCCAACAGGGTGGCTTGGTTCTTTGGTAAGTCCTGGTTTTAATCTGGTCAGGTACAGCTAATGCTACACAACTGCTTAAGTAGTTATACAGGGCATTGGTGTACACCTCTGAATAGGGTCCATGTTATCTGCATTTTAGGGGACTTTGAAACTTCTTATACCATCACTTAGTAGGAGGTAATTTGTCTCTTTGAACTTGATGGGGTATATGGTCTTATAATTACATTGAACAATATTGACTTATGGTCCAATCTTACCAGACAGGACATCACACAGGGGAGTGTAATGCTCTCCCAAGTTAGTCAGTAAGGCGTAACACTCAAAAAAAAACACATTTTCTTGTCATTGGAGACTCAGTAGTGAGTACATGGATGATGGATGTCCCACTCACCAGACTGGACAAGAAGAAAGTCACGGTCAGCCGCCTGTCTGGTGCCAGGATTCATCAGATCATGCTTGCACTCAAGTGTCTCAGCAACAAGTAGTGTTACAACTCTATCATAGTTCATGCTGGTGTGAATGACCTGAGACGTACCTCACTGGACTATAGGAAGAGAGACATTATTGAGCTCTCTGAGTATGTTTTCCAGGTAGATATGTCCCTAGCCTTGAGCAGCATAATACCCTCACCTAGAAGGATGCCACCGTATAAACAAAAAATGATTGATTTTAATAATTGGCTCAATTTTTAGTGTCATTCAGAAGGGATCAAGTTCTTGTCAGCCTGGGAAGCCATGGTCGCAAACCTTGCTGCTTTGCCAAAGATGGTTTGCACCTAGCACCTCTAGGCTTTCAGTTGTTGGCAAAGGCTTTTGCCTTCCCCCATAGTGCCTTTCTAGGCAAGGTCTTGAAATAAATAAAACAAAATAAGGGTCATACTGCTAAATGCTAAGAGCTTAAACCAAAAACTGCACTCCCTGGTAGCTCTTCTATCACTAGATGATGTAGATGTCTGTGCAGTCACAGAAACTTGGTTCAAGGTCTCAGAGATTACCCCAGCCTTGCAAGGCTACAATGCCTTCCACACCTTTAGACCACAAAATGAACATGTAAAAACCAAGGGAGTTGGTATTTCAATCTATACTAGAGATAAATTCAGCTTCCATCTACTTAGACTGGACAACTCCATGGAGTTACTCCAGTTCCAGGTTACAGTGGGTAAGACTCCCATTCAAGTCATAACCAATTTTAGATCCCCCTCCATGGATCACTACACCCATGAGGCCTACTTGGCCAAACTGGAGACAATCTAAATTTTGCCAAACACACTGGTTATAGGGATTTCAATTAACCCACCATCAATTGAAAACCTATGCTAGCCCTAACTCTCTAGTGCAAAAGTTCATTGACTTTGTTAATTCAAATGACCTGGAACAAATTGTCCATACCCCAACAAGAGGAACAAACATTCTAGATCTGGCCCTTACCATCATGTCAAACAGATGCACTGCCTCCAATGTCGGACCCTCATTCATTAAAACTGACAACAAATCAGTCACCTTCAAGCTGGCAGTAACACCAGAACTCACAAAGGGTGAAATCAGAGTAAAAAACTTTACCGAGCAAACTATACCCTCCTAGGTGAAGGTATAAATGCATTCCAAGCCCCACCATCATGTCAAACAGATGCACTGCCGCCAACGTCAGACCCTCATTCATTAAAACTGACAACAAATCAGTCACCTTCAAGCTGACAGTAACACCAGAACTCACAAAGGGTGAAATCAGACTAAAAAACTTTACCAAGGCAAACTATACCCTCCTAGCTGAAGGTATAAATGCATTCCAAGCCCCACTCCAAGCTGGAAGTGGTAACTACACTGAAGCTTACACTAAAGCTCTGTACAATCACTTTCATAAGTGTATAAACTTACTCAGCCAAACCAGAAAGAATCAAAGCCACAGCCCCAAGTAAAAACAAGCTGCCATGGTGGACTTCCAGCATCATCAAACTTTACAATAAACACAAAAAGTGACTGTTGAATAAAAACAGTCAAGGCCCCATCAATGATAAAGCACCCTCCTCAGCCTCAACAGGCAAATAAGGCAACTTTTCAAATCCTCCAAGGGCTCCTTTGAGAGAAACTTAGCAAGTACAGCCAAGGATAACCATAAGGCCTTTTACAGCTATGTATGTAACCTAAAGGGTAGAACCCAAGGATGTGCAGAACTAGTGGGCAAAGATGTCACACACACACTGACCCCACAGAGATAGCAAGCCTGCTAGCAGCCAGGTTTTGGCAAAAATTTCACTCCATTATCCTCTCCTAACGTACAACAAACCTTCCCCCAACCCCACCCCAACCTTACATATCTGAAGAGCATGTCCCGCCTTGTCCAAGACAAAAAACACAGCTTCTATGAGACCAGACAACATTCCAGGGTGTCTTCTAAACAGGCTAAAACATGAACTAGCATCACCAGTATTACCTGCTATGTACTAGCATTAACCTCCATAGTTTCGCACAACTTATCACAGAGCCTACACATGCTTTAAATACCTGAGCAGAATCTACATTAGATTGGATTCCAGTATCTCAGCCCCACTACTACTCCAGTACTGGCACCCTCTCAAACACCTTAAGTGACCACCTTCCTGCTTACACCCATAAACCCAAATACAAATCCCCAAACCTTACACATACAAATCTACCAGGAACCTTGTCTACTTAGATCAAAGCATATTTATCAATACCCTACAATCTCAAAACTGGACTCAATAAAAATACTGCCTCTGGATGACGCTGTAGATTATTGCACATTAAATAGCTTAGCACCTCTTCATGCAAAACAAACAAAACCTAACCTTTCCCCCTGGCTAACAAAGCAAACTAAACAAATCGTCCTGCCTAGAGAAAAAGCCTGGAAAATATGGAAAAAAGAACTTAAGCAAATTAACAAAACTATAAACAACTTTGAAATACTGCAAAAACCTTATAACTGATAAGAAAACCCATTTCTCCTCAAAATTATCCTCCAAAAGTAATAATCCAAAAAAATTCTAGAACTCTGTATCCTCCCTGCTTAATCTTGGTGACATGCAAAATCCATCACCCTCTCCCGACAAAGACCCTCACCAGATAGCACAAATATTTAACACCCATTTCATTGACACCATTCAAAAAATAGTCAAGGATTCATCTACAAAAATCCACCCTAACTCCCAAAATACCACACAAATAGACCCCATGTCTACCTCTATTCATGCTATGGTTTCCTCTTAACAATAACCCACCCAATCCTCCTTTCTTACTACAACCAGTACCTACATCCCTAATTCTAAAATTGCTAAGCAAACTAAAGCCCTGCCCACTCTCCGCTGATGACTTACCACCTGAATCCTTACAACTTGCTGCCAAAGTTATAGCTTACCCTATAACTATTCTTATTAATCGTTCAATCTCTGAATCATATGTCCCCCAACTGTGGAAAAAGTCTATTATAACTCCATTACACAAAGGTGGTAATGCACATGATCTCTCAAATTACCAACCAATCTCCATTCTCTCCCTGCTATTGAAACTCTTAGAAAAATGCATATAATCCCAACTACTAAATCGCCTCATTAACAACAACCTCCTAGCTCCCACTTAACATGGATTCTGCCCTGGACATAGTACAATCACAGCTTTACTCTCCTTTACTCTTCACTGATACTGTGAATAAAGCTCTTGATGCTGGCCTGTCAACTTCAGTACTCCTGTTAGACCTAGCAAAGGCTTTTGACACAGTATCACACCCTAAGTTATTACAATATTTAGAAAAACTTGGATGCTCTCTAAGCGTATTAACCTGGTTTTCCTCCTACCTAAATGACAGACAACAATCAGTTAGATGGCAAAAACCAACAATCAGAGTATCTGGCAAATAACACAGGAGTCCCACAAGTGTCCATTTTAGGACCACTACTCTTTAATATATTCATTAATGATCTTAATAAAGCTTCCCAACAAAGCATATTAATGCAATATGTGGATGATTCAACTATCATCTTATTTCCAACAACCTCCAGAAGATCACCCAAGTTGCATTCACATCCATAGAAATCTGGCTAAATGACGCTCAATTAATGCTGAACCCCCAAAAAACTAAATTGTTACTATTTTTATCAAAACCTCCAGCTGCAGAATTCAAGATTTTTTCACTTCACAATACAGAAATAGAACAGGTGCTATCTGCAAAACATTTAGGAATCACTACTGATAACAAACTCTCTTCTGAACAACACATTCTCAGTACAGTAAAGAAAAAGCATTTCAGAATTGGCAAACTATAACGACATAAACTCTACCTAGATAAACAAAGATAAAACTAGCAAACACTTTGCTTATCCCATCCCTCTTGTATAGAAGACCCATTTTTACCAAGCCCCATAAATCCCTCAGTAATAAGCTGCAATCTTGCTACTAGAAGATAGCAAATTTCACCTCTAACATGCCCAACCACTCACACCACTGCAAAGCTATCTCAAACCTGTCCTGGCTTGAATTTCACCACTATACCTATTATACTCAGTTAACACTTGCTCATAAGCTAATTTTCAAACCCGACAGCTGTCCTGCACTCCAGTCTATCTTACACACATACACCCCAACTAGAACCCTTCGGTCTTCAGAAAGGGCACTTTTAAACGTAGCTAAACCCAACAAAAGAGTGGGACAATGCCTATATTCCTACAACATTGCCAAAGTATGGAATAGCCTCCCCTCATACATTACTCAACTTGACTCCCTAATAGCCTTTAAAGCTGCACTAAAAAAACGCCATTTAAATAATCCCAGCTGTATCCGTGGAAAACAGTGTAAGCCCCCTTAACTTCACACACTTAACTACTCAGATCCTACTCTTTAACCCTCGTTATATTATCCTCTTCCTCCTCTATATGACTGTTTCTCCTACCTACGATGGCTTAGCAACAGACCCAGGGAATTACAGACCCATAAGACTGACCAGTCTCATCTGTAAGGCCATGGAACGTATCATTATGGACCTCATAAATAAAGACATAGGTGACCTCCCCACCCTGAATCATACCCAATTCAGCTTCGTGAAGGGCAGATGCTGTTTGTTAAACCTGGTGGATTTCTTTGAAAATGTGACCAAGGCTATTGACGAAGGCAAATCTGTGCACACAGCATACCTTGACCTGGCAAAGGTCTTCAACACAATCCCACATTCAGGCATCACGAATATACTTAGCAAACTGAATGTAAACCCCTTTATTGTAAGATGGGCTACCAACTGGCTCACAAACTGGACACAAACTAACAAAGTTGGTGACTCTACATCAACCGCCAGATCTGTTACTAGTGGGGTGCCACAGAGACCCTACTGTTGCTTTATACTTCTCAGAAGGTCAGGTGAAAACTAAGGGGTTGTGGCTGACCAAGTTTGCAGACAACTGCAAACTAGGTGCAATCATTGAATCCCCAAATGATGTCACGCAGACTGTGACTGGTGTATTGGTCATGGTCTCAAACTGAATGCAAAGAAATGCATCATCATTCCCTTCAGCACAAACAATGTCCCCTCATACTGTCAAATGAACAACAATACCCTAAGTACCTATGAAGTGTTAAGGGACCTGGGATCAGAAGTTGACTGTGACCTTAACTTCAACCACCATGTGTCTACTGTAGTAAGGAAAGCTTTCTATGTAGCATACTTGATTAGTAAAGGCATCACCTCGAGAGCAAAATAAGTTATAACCCCCCTATACTCGCCACTTATCTGGCCCATAATTGAGTATAATGCCCCATTTGGTATGTACCGCACTAAGCACCTGCAGGAATTAGACAGACCTCAGAGGATTCTAACAAAGAAGATCAAGGGGCTCCAGCATGTGCCTTACACAGACTGACTAAAGTCCCTGCCACTATACTTTGTATCATATAGACTTCTTAGGGGAGACTTATGCCGGCCAGGAGAAATCAAGACCTAAACCTAATGAACTTGCTGCATATCCATAAATCAAATGGGACTAGGGCTACCCATTCCAGGGATCTAAATATGGCCTGTGACTTAAATGGGACATGCTGGAGGGACAGAATTATTTCCCAGCAATTGCCATGTCTTTGGAACAGGCTACCAATTCATGTGAAACAGAACACCTCTATGACACTGTTCAATAGGAATCTGGCTGAGTGGATAAATTCTTACCGGTGACAGAGCCCACAACCCTCCTGGACATGTACAGTCATCACTAAATGCAATCTTGGGTACTGACTAATGTTTCTATGGCATTACATTGGGGCGAAATGGCTAGGCTTAAAATTACCTCTGGGTCAATAGCCTAGAAATCTCTTATGATCCTATGATCCTATTGTCCAGGAGATTTAAGCCTCTTGGGGTGTGCTGACTAGCTGTTCCAGAGGATTTGCATTGACAAAGTCCATGAACTTCTGAGCCAGCATGTTTTTGGTTGTGTATGTGTTTCAGTTGATGGTAGGATAAATAAAATCACCATAAAATCTGAAGGTAGTGCTACTCAATGCTAGAAGTCTAAACCTCAAAATGCACTCTCTTGAGGCACTCCAAAAAATAGAGAACATCGATATTTGTGCAGTAACTGAGACCTGGTTCAAGGCTCCAGAGAGCACCCCTGCAATACCAGGCTGCAACTCTTACCACACTTTTCGGCCACCAAACCAAGACCGAAACAGTAAAGCTGGAGGAGTGTCCATATTCACCAAGGATATTCACATCTCCAGGCTAGTTGCCCAACACAATGCATCTGAAATTCTCCAGGTACAACTAACACTAGGTAAGACTGAAATCCAAATTGTAGCTTGCTACAGATCCCCCACCATACCCCAAGATTCTCACTACACTTTTCTAAACATACTGGAAAATATTAAGATAAAACCAAACACCCTAATACTGGGTAATTTCAACTACCCTGCCATTAACTGGGAAAACTACTTGGGTACCAACACCTTTTCCCAACGGTTCTTGGAATTCATAAATTCCAATGCCCTGTATCAACTAATCCATTGTCCCACCAGGGGCTCCAATATCCTAGACCTGGTCATTATCAACATGGGAGATAGATGCTCCACACCAGTGGCCACCCTCTCATTAGTCGGGTCTGACCATAAGCAAATCACCCTTGATATCCACATCCCACCCCCACCCCCCAGTAAGGAAACCTCCGTAAAAAACTTCTCCAAAGCCAGCTTCATGCTACTCAAGTCAGAAGTGACAAACTTCATGGCACCCATGCAGATGGGAGCTAAAAGTTCAACTGATGAATCCTACACTAAGACACTGTATGAGCACATCCACTCGTGCATGAATCATGCCATCCCAAATAGAACCAAGACACTCTCCTCCAAAATAAGGAAGCCAATCTGGTAGTCCCATGCCATAAACAAACTATACAACAGAAGGAAGAAACTGTTGCAGAAAAGAGAAAAATACCAGGATGCAAAAAACTCCTTACCAGCCTCAGTAAAAGTTGAGATCCCTCATAAAATCCTTCAAAGATAGTTACGAAAATAAAATTGCCAAAGATTCCAAAGACAGCCACAAGGCATTCTATAGTTATGCCAAGAATCTAAATGGCAATGCTCAGATCTGCTCTGAGCTACAGCAGAATGGCATTAAATATACTGATCCCAAGGATATTGCCAATATCTTGGCAGATTGATTTAGTGCCAATGTCATCCCCCTCTCACCCCCTAAAGGGCCCATCTCAGTACCAAAAGATTGACAAATTCTGGTAATCACGGCCACAAAGGTAGAAACCACACTCTCCAAAGCTAAGAATACAGCATCCATGGGACCAGATGACACCCCGGACTGTGTACTACATGAACTAAAAAATGAACTGGCACCTCACCTAAGTGTCATGTTTCATGCACACTGAGTGGCACACAGCTACAGTTATCCCACTCCACAAGGGGGGATCAATCTTGGATTCCGGGAACTACTGTTCCACCAGTCTGACGAGCCTGATCTGCAAGGGTATAGAACGCATTATCATGGAACTTATATACAAAGACATTGGCAACCTTCAAACACTGGACCCACCCAGTTTGGGTTCGTGAAGGGCCAATCTTGTCTCCAGAACCTGATTGACTTCTTTGAATCAGTCTCCAGAGCTGTGGACGAGGGTAAGGCAGTCCACACAGCCTATTTGGACCTTACCAAGGCCTTCGACACCATCATCCACTCTGGAATCATAGATAAACTTACTAAGCTGGGCATAAATCCCTACGTCACTCAATGGGTTGCCAACTGGCTTACTGACACAACCCAGACTGTAAAAGTAGCCGACTCCAACTCCAGCTCCAGACAAGTGACAAGTGGAGAACTTCAGGGTTCAGTCCTGGGACCACTCTTGTTTTTCAACTACTTCTTTGAAGTACAGGCCAACACTAAGGGGCTCTGGCTAACAAAGTTTGCAGATGACTGCAAACTGGGAGCCATTACTGAATCTCCAAATGATGTGAATCTACTACAAAAGGGCCTTACAGAAACAGATGCTTGGTGACAGAGCCATGGGCTCAAGTTTAATGCCAAGAAATGTATAGTTACCCCCTTTGTGTAAAACCATGTACCCATGAATTATCACATAGGTGGCAGTATACTAAACACTGAAAGTGTGAAGAGAGACTTAGGGACACAAGTGGACAGTGGTCTCACCTTCAATAACCACATTGACACAACAGTTAGGAAATCCTTCTATGTGGCACACCTCATCACTAAGGGATTTTCATCCAGAAAAAAGGAAGTCATTGTCCCTCTGTACTCATCCCTCATTAGACCCATTATAGAGTACAGTGCACTATTTGGTATGTACCTCTCAGGACATCTGCAACAGCTGGAAAGGCCACAGAAATACCTCACTAAAAGAATCACAGGCCTAAAGCAGATGTCGTATGCTGACCGTCTAAAAAAACGCCAGCTATACTCTGTGGCATATCGTCTACTCAGAGGCGATCTCTGCTTAACATACAAGGCCATGTCAAACCCTGAGCTGTTGGACATGCTACACTTATAGAAATCCCAGTCCCACAGAGCCACACGCTCCAGGGATCTAAACCTTGTCATCACAATGAACAAAACATGCTGGAGGGAATGGTTCCTGACCCAGAGACTCCCCATACTTTGGACTAGACTGCCTATACATGTCAAGCAGAATGCCTGCTTGGCTTTCTTCAAAAGGAACCTTGACGATTGGATGGGAGATAGGAAATTCACCCCGGGATCACATCATTCGCCCTACTAGACAGAGATCCAGGGAAGTAAATATTGTGAGAAGAAATATTTGGGTAATTGTTATGGCTAGGCTTGTATAGGCCCTAGGGCCAATAGCTTAATGCCAACCTATGAACCTATGAGTAAGGTGTTGGGCTGTATAGAAAGTGAGTCTAATAAGTGCAGGTATGCAGTATGCTTTTCTTGTTTCATGGTAGGGGACCTATAGCTAGCTATGATGTGGTAGGGGGCTTTACCTAAGTGTTTTTTTCTACTTAATGATTTTATTATTCTTTGAGCACAAGTCCGTTTTGCTTTTTCTGGCTTTATCTATAGTTAATTGGACAAGGAATAGCTCAAGAGATTCATACTGTTTGACCAATTTTTAGGTGTATTTATCCTACTCATTACAGCCGAGTGACGTCTCCAGGCATTTCTTCAGTTACCGCCGACTGCGCCTCTAGGCGTCAAATATTGCCTGTTCATATTTGCATTAATAATTCCAAAACCATGCTACATACAAGGTATCAGAATATTTTATCTTGAAGCATACATGATGACAAACACAACTGTATTGCTATATGACCTCTGTCAATGACTGTTTGTTAGCACTCTTAGGTTAGAACTTCATTTTTAAAGGCTGAAGCCACACCCACTGGGAGTTAAAGGTACACACTCCAAAGGGCTGTACTGGAGGGAATGAGTTAATGAAGATGACTATACCTCCTTCTTTTGTTCTTTCACACTCAGTTTGTGGTCTGAACATATGGAAAGCATTGTAGCCCTGGGCTGTGGTGCTTTCTGTGCCTGTACAGATGTTAGCATCTTCCAAAGTGAGGTGTACTTCCAGGGAGTGCAGTTTCTTGTTTAGACTCCTAGCATTAAGCAGCAGTACTTTGAGTTTATCTAGAGAGGATTTTGTTATGTTGGGAGGTTTGTTATTTTGACACTGCCTAAAAAAGGCAAAATAGGGGTAGCTAATGCCTTTGCCAGTATCAAAAAGCCTACAGAAGGCAGATGCAGACCATCTCTGACAAAGAAGCATTGCCTGTTGTCCATGTCTTTCCATGCTGATAGATATTGTATCCCCTTGGAATGACACCAGAAGCTAAGCCAATTGTTAAAGTCAATCATTTTTGGTTTGTATTGTGGCAGCGGTAGCATTGTTGCCTCACAGCAAGAGGTTCTCCCATTCGATTCTCAGCTTGGGAGTGCCTTCTGTGTGGAGTCTGCATGTCCTCCCCGTGGTCGAGTGGGCGTTCGAAAGACATGCGTTGAATGGGCATGCCTTCGTTGAAGGTTGGGCGTCTGGCTGGCAACTCAACACCATAAAAAATAACTGCCAAGCATTAGTGGACCGGAGTTCTGCTGTGGCGACCCCTAACCAGGGAAAGCCAAAAGACAAACAACATTGTGGCATCATCCTTGGAGAAGGTATAATGCTGTTTACACCTAGGCTTATACGTGCCTGTGACACATAATCTGAGAGCTCGGTCATGTCTCTCTTCATATAGTCCAGTGAGGTACATCTCAAGTCATTCACCCTCACATGGAGTATGAAAGAGTCATACTGGTACTTGTGGTTGAGTGACTTGAGTGCTTGATGGATCCTGGTATGTGACAGGCAGCTTACTGTAACCCACCCCTTATCCAGCCTGGTGAAGGGAAGATGTGTCTCACAATGGAGTCAACTACGAACAGTACATTAGGTTTGGTGGTGTTATGCCTTATGGGCTTATTTGTTGAGACACTGGTGTATGTGTTTTTATGTGTTGTGGCTGTTTTTTGGTTGTTATGTGCATAAGTGGTTTCCATTTGTTAGGATCTGATCTTTTGGTGAGCTACTGGTAAGTACATCTGCATATGTGGGTTTAAGTGTCATGTTCTTATTTAGTGTGGAAAGTGTGTGTTTGGCATTCAATTTGTCTTTATTTGAGAGTCTTGCATCTAATTTCATAGTGTAACTACATCTCTCACATAAAGTATTTGTTTCAGGAGTAATTGTTTGTCAGTGTACACAAGAGAATTGCTACATTGCCTCAAGATGCCCTTGTCTATCAGGCTGGCCAAAAATGATGGGAAACTGCCCATCCATGATAGCAAACTCTTACTGTATGTTTTATTAGGGAAGGAAATGGGTTAATTTGACAGGACTGTACTTGTAGCTCTGAGACTACAAGAGGGACCTATACTTTGTGTATGGTAAAGTTAATCAATAGGGCAATGCAGCTCAGTGCACGACTGAGTTGCTCCTAGAGCAGCAGAATAGATTGGAAGGGTTTCACTGACAGCTGTTTAGTGAAAAAGTGAGCTTCTAGGCTTTTGCATCTACACGGGGCACTGCTAACCACTGCTGCACAAAGAGAAGCACAACAGAAATGTGAGGTTTAAATATGAGTAAAGAGAAACATTCAGAAAAGTATACAATAAGCCTTCCACTAGCAATCCCCAGCTCAGACAAGGTGATAGAAAAGCACCTTCTTAATGTAGAATAGCTGATTTGGAGCTGAAGTTTAATAAAACCACACAAACTAGCTACAACAGCCCTACAACTAACAGATACAATGTAACACAATACAATTAACTACTGAAAGCAGCAAACAGTACATTTTTTTTGAAACTGCTAAAGTACAGTCGCAGTATATAAAAAAAGTGTAAAAAAATACTTACAGCCCTTTTGTATGCTTTCCAGCTCAGGTAAAAACCTACTGACACTAGATGAATAATCACAGTCCTTCTAATGTAAAAGCAGAGTAAAGGAGTGTCTGCAGTTAAATGTTACTGCAAACAAACATAAAAATAGATACAGCAGTGTATTTTAAACAGCTTATAAAAGTGTGATTATTCAATAAAAGTACTTTGCTTTGTACAAATCAGCCAGTACAGAATTTATAAAGGCACTAAAAACAAGATAAGCTTATTAATAATCCCTCCAGCCAATAAAACTACATGCAGAAATCTCAAGTGATTCCCCAACCTTAAAAGACCTGATTACCTCCCAGTGCACTAGATGGAAAAATTCACTAACCTCTTAATGTAAAAGTGAGTTCCCTGGTGGCTGAGGAAAATAAAACTATATTTAGTAAATTGTTTCTTGAGTGATACTTAAATACATAGCGACTTTCTGGGTCTTTGTCTTTTTCTGAAAAGATTTCAAGCCTGCATACACTAAAGCACTACTGGTTATTCCCTGCTGGTTAGATGTAATTTGCCATATTAAGTAGATGTTAACTGCCATTTAAAAATGAGTAATAACAAATGCGTGACAACCATTCCCTTAAGTGTTATGCTATGGTAATCATAATTGCAGCTGTCAGAACCATGTTTGGGACTCTCTAGCTGTCTCAGTGACTGCATACATTCCTGTGTATCCTTTATGCCAGGTAATGTGCCACCCTTTTGATGAAAGATTGAATATATCTATTAATATAAAACAAAATGACCAATAGAATAACATAGCTGAAGATAAAAGGAACAGCACTACAAGGATTCAAAGAGCTACTAGGTGCAGGTGTAGTGCTGTTGTTATTTGGGTGCCCTGCTGCATCTGAACATGACTCAACATTTCTGTAGCTATTATATCTAGCCCAGGGGCTATAAGTGAGCCATTCCATTGGCCATTGTTATTTCTGGGCCAAGTAAAAACATTGCCCAATTTGAAGTCTCTAGTGTCCCTAACCATTTTCAAACGTTTCTGTTGTAACAACTTCCTTTCATATAAAAGTGCAGTATCCACAAGTTTATCTATGGAAGAGTCTACCATACTTTCTGGAAAATGCTTATACAACTCATTCTGTTGTGCATTAATTCTCTGCACTAATGCATCCTCCTCAGGTTTGAAAAAGTCAATTAGTAACTTCAAATAACTGTAGCTCACCTCCAAACTGATATTCTTGAAAGCAGCTCAGAATACTGGTTGCCATATGTTGGTATTTTCAGTATTCTCAATTGTTTAGGTATGATTTTCTTGTCCAAACATGCCTCAAAATGCAGGTGTTGAGTCTGGAGGCATTTAAGCTTTAAAATATGCTCAACATCATCGACGGCTTGAACAAACCATTCTAACTCTAAATTAGCCCCGCCACTCATTTCTATAGCAGTGCTGTCATTGGATAGCATCAGAGGGTTGTCATTCCTTACCAGGCATTATATGTTAGGTTATCATTCCACTTGTCAAACCCTCGCATTGCATTCTGGGGGCTGTAGTTTGAGTCTACAACAGAAGTGAAACCTTCAGTCATGCTCACAGGCTGTGCAAACAAAAATGAGTAAAAACTGAAGAAATGTGCACAGACTTGGATAAATATACCATTGAAAAAACAAAATCCAAATGTAAAACAAAACAACCAATGGAATAACACACTAGCTGAAGATAAAAACTTGTTTTATTACCAAACAAATAAAATAGGTAAGCGCTTTCACTTTTGCTTCATCAGACCATATACACAGAAAGAAAAGCATCCATAACTTATAGGCAGTCCAATTACTGAGCAACCAATCACATGCTAAGGGTCACAATTAAAGGAGAAAGACATAATAAAACCACAGCTTATGTAAAACTGTATGCATATCTGCAGAAACTGCATACAAAAAAAGTGCATGCAAAGAAAAATTCAACATGCAGAAAACATCAATGTCATAAAACAAACACATAAAGACAAAAGTTTAAAAACAGAAATGAGCGAAAAATATAAAAAAAGTCTTTAACTCCTTAGACTATGTCCCTTCAGAATGGGTCTAAGTGGGACTTTCTCATTAAGCCCACTACCCTGATCAGCTTTCAGTCTTATCATCCATCTAACTTCCCTGGCGTCAGTTAGATTCCTGATGTCACCACCTTTAATATTGGGATAGATTCTGTCAAAAACCATGAACTTGAAGGTATGTCTGTTGTTAGTATTAATCGCATGTTTAGAGAGGGCATTGGTGGTAGAGGCACATTGTATGCTATATGTATTCTCTAATTCTATCCCTCAAGGTTCTTTTGGTTTTTCCAACATAAAATGCTTTACAGAGTGTGCAATAAGCAAGATAAATGACATGCGTAATCATACAGGTAGCCCCTATCCTGAAACTAAACCTATGACCAGTGTCAGGGTGCTCTAAGCATCCACTTCTGTGTATAAACCTGCAAAAGTTGCAATTACCAAACGGTGTCATAGTCCCTTCAATCCCACTCAAATCATGCCTGTGGCTGTCTGGGTAGCACAAGTTCTTTTTGTTCTTGTAAATGAATCTAGGTGTGCTGCCTACTATTCTTTTGATACTGGGGTCAGTAGTTAACAAACCCCAGTATTTCCTATTGATGTTCATAGTCATTCTGGAATCTGTGGTATAGCTAAGAAGAATAGACATGCTGGCAGGTACAATGGGTAAGGGGCATGCATTGTCCCCATCCTGTTCAGAAAAATACAGTTTTGCTATATTAGTCCTAAGGAGGGAATGGTGGTTAGTACTGCATCAACCTCTAATTCCTTATAACCTCTATCCCTCAGCGTACCCTTTAGCTGAGTAAGTTCCCGATTGAAACCTACTTCTGCCCCATTTAATCTGTAGGCTCGAAGTCCCTGTCCCTTCACTATGTTTTTGAACACATGAGGAGGGTGCATACTGTGTCTGTGGAGCAAAGAGTTCCTATAACACATCTTCCTATAAATTGCTGTGTGCAATGACCCATCAACTTGCCTGTTTATAAGTATATCTAGGAATTCAATCTGTGTCTCTGAATATAGCAAAGAAAACTTCACAAAAGTTGGTGGTCAAATTTAGGTCATGATGGAACTCAATCAAGTCCTCCACCCCACCTGTCCAAATAAAAAACAAATCATCTACAAATCTATGGTAAAATAGACTATACCATTGAAAGATAGAGTTGGGGAAAACACATTCCTCCTCCCAGCATGCCAAAATCATGTTGGCATAGCTGATGGCACTGGATGTGCCCATTGCTACGCCATCCTTTTGTTGGTAATAGATTCCATCAAAAACAAAAACGTTCTCAAGGACTAGTCTTGTACTGAGTTGTATTAACTCAAGTAAGGCTTGGTCATAACTGCTGTACTTATTAAGCTACCTCTCAACATATGTCAGACCAGTGCAATTATGATCATTGTAAAGAGGGACTGTACAGCCATCATCACTAGAAAATACCTCCTACTAAGGGGCTGTGTCTTACTGTAGTCAAACAGGTTCCAAAGGAATTGTTTAGAATACTTGAGAACTATTTGATTCTTATCCAGAATGGGATGCAAGTGTTTCTCTACAAAAATGGAGAAGGGCTCAGTAACCCAACCCTGACCAGCCACAATGGGCCTCATTGGTGGTTTAAGGCTATCCTTGTGGACTTTAGGCAAACCCTGTATAACAGGGATCAGGGGCTCATTAACCAAAAAAATAATTATACAGTTGATAACTGATTTTCTTAGCATTCAAGAATTCCATTAGTATATTGTCTATTCTCAATTTAAGAAAATATATATCACACTATACAGTTATAAGTTGTGTGCCAGGGTTGCTCTTGAGTATGCAAACAGTAAACATGCTTCTGAAATAAAAATATATCATTCACCCAAGCAATCTATTAGAAAATAAATTATTTTTTACCTTTTCTTTCAAGTACAAGTCCAGAAACACCTAATACTCAAATATAACAGCAGAAGTAATGTGATTCAAGTACACAAATGCAGTACAATTCATTTCAGTAAAATATTGCAGCCTACTTTTTCAAAGTAAAATGTGCTACCATTTCATATCTGCTTATTTAATTGCTATTAGTAATAAAATGTAGAACATATTCTAACTGTAAAATAAGCCAGTCACTGAGGATGCACAAGCCAGTGCATTTCTTTGTGCTGGTCTCAAGCCTGGATAAATGAGGAGGGTTGCATCAGGAAGGGCCTCTGGCGTAAAATTTTGCCAAATCATACATGCAGGCAACAGTACAGATATACATACCGGATCGGTCGAGGCCCGGGTTAACAATGACCGCCACCAGTACTGTTGGCCAACAGGGTGCTGGCAGAAATTGGGCTACTGTTGGTTGAAGGAGGAAAAGAGGGGAAAGGCATGCCAGAAGGCAGGTAAAGATTAGGACTGTGGTAGTGAGGTTCAGAACTTTGAATGGTGGCAGTATGACTGGTATAGGTTGAGAGCTAGCTGATATGATGGACAGAAGAAAGACTAGTATATTGTGTGTGCAAGAGACCAGATGGAAGTGGAGCAAGGCTAGGTGTATCGAAGGCTGGTTCAAATTGTTTTATCATGGTGTGTATAGGAGGAGAAATGGCGTAGGGTTTATCCTGAAGAAACAGTATGCTAAGAGGGAAAAAGAGTGTTGAATAGAGTGATGTTTATGAAGCTGGAAATTGATGGTGTAATGATGAATGCTGTTAGTGCATATGCTCTACAAATTGGTTGTGCGATGGATGAGAAAGAAAATTTTTGAGTGAGTTGGATGAAGTGGTGATGACTGTACCCAAGGGTGAGGGAGTGGTGATTGGAACAGATTTCAATGGGCATGTTGGTGAAGGGAACAGAGGGGATGAGGAAGTGATGGGTAGGTATGGTGTTAAGCAAAGAAATGCAGAAGGTCAGATGGTAGTGGATTTTGCGAAAAGGATGGACGGCTGTGATGAATACGTATTGTTAAAACAAGATGGAGGAGCTTAGGGTGAAATACAAGAGTGGAGGGAGATGTACACAGGTGGATTATATCTTATGTAAAAGAGCCAGTCTGAAGGAGATTGGAGACTGTAAAGTGGTGGCAGGGGAAAATGTAGTTAGGCAGCATACGATGGTGGTTTGTAGGATGACATTGGTGATCAAGAAGAGGAGGAGGAGTGTGAGGACAGTACTAAGGATTAGATGGTGGAAATTAAAGAAGGGTAATTGTGAGGTGGAGTTCAGGGAAGAGTTAAGACAGGTACTGGGTGGCAGTGAAGAGTTACCGAATAGGTGGGTAACTACAGCAGAGCTAGTAAGGCAGATGGCTAGAAAGGTGCTTGGTGTGACATCTGGAAAGAGGAAGGAGGACAAGGAGACCTGGTGGTGGAATGAAGAAGTACAGGAGAGTATACAGAGAAAGAGGTTGGCGAACATGGGATTGTCAGAGAGATGAGGAAAGTAGACAGGAGTATAAGGAGATGAAGTGCATGGCAAAGAGAGAGGTGGCGAAGGCTAAGGATAAGGCGTATGAAGAGTTGTATGAAAGGTTGGACACTAAGGAGGGAGAAAAGGACCCGTACCGATTGGCTAGACAGAGGGACCCAGCTAGTAAAGATGTGCAGCAGGTAAGGGTGATAAAAGATAATGAGGGAAACATACTCACAACTGAGGAGAGTGTGTTGAGCAGATGGAAAGAGTACTCTGAGGGGCTGATGAATGAAGAGAATGAGAGGGAGAGAAGGTTGGATGATGTGCGGATAGTGAATCATGAAGTGCAGTGGATTAGCAAGGAGGAAGTAAGGATAGCTATGAAGAGGATGAAGAATGGAAAGGCTGTTGGTCCAGATGACATACCTGTGGAAGCATGGAGGTGTTTAGGTGAAATGGCAGTGGAGTTTTTAACTAGATTGTTTAATGAAATCTTGGAAAGTGAGAGAATGCCCAGTGAATGGAGAAAAAGTGTTTTGGAACCGATTTTTAAGAATAAGGGTGATGTGCAAAGCTGTAGTAACTACAGAGGGATTAAACTGATCAGTCACAGCATGAAGTTATAAGAAAGAGCAGTGGAAGGTAGATTAAGAAGGAAGGTGATGATTAGTGATCAGCAGTATGGTTTCATGCCAGGAAAGAGCACTACAGATGCAATGTTTGCTCTGAGAGTGTTGATGGAGAAGTACAGAGAAGGTCAGAAGGAGTTGCATTGTGTCTTTGTGGACTTAGAGAAAGCATATGACAGGGTGCCTAGAGAGGAGTTGTGGTACTGTATGAGGAAGTCAGGAGTGTCAGAAAAGTATGTAAGAGTGGTACAGGATATGTACGAGGGTAGTGTGACAGTGGTGAGGTCTGCAGTGGGAGTGATGGATGCGTTTAAGGTGGAGGTGGGATTACATCAAGGATCAGCTCTGAGCCCTTTCTTATTTGTAATGGTGATGAACAGGTTGACAGACGAGATCAGACAGGAGTCCCCATGGACTATGATGTTTGCAGATGACATTGTGATCTGTAGTGAGAGTAGGGAACAGCTGAAGGAAACCCTGGAGAGGTGGAGATATGCTCTAGAGAGAAGAGGAGTGAAGGTCAGCAGGACTAAGAATATATGTGTGTGAATGAGAGGAAGGATAGAGGAATGTTGAGGATGCAGGGAGTAGAGGTGGCAAAGGTGGATGAGTTTAAATACTTGGGATCAACAGTTCAGAGTAATGGTGAGTGTGGAAGAGAGGTGAAGAAGAGAGTACAGGCAGGATGGAGTGGATGGAGAAGAGTGTCAGGAGTGATTTGTGACAGACGATTACCAGTAAGAGTGAAAAGGAAGGTCTACAAGAGGGTAGTGAGACCAGCTATGTTATATGGGTTGGAGACAGTGGCATTGACAAAAAGGCAGGAGTCAGAACTGGACATGGCAGAGTTAAAGATGTTAAGATTTGCACTGAGTGTCACAATGGTGGACAGGATTAGGAATAAGTATATTAGAGGGTCAGCCCAGGTTGGAAGGTTTGGAGACAAAGCCAGAGAGGCAAGATTACATTGGTTTGGACATGTGCTGAGGAGGGATGCATATATTGGGAAAAAGATTCTATGGATGAAGCTGCCAGGTACTAAGGATGAAGCTGCCCGGTAACAGGAAAAGAGGAAGGCCTAAGATAAGGTTCATGGATGTGGTGAGATAGGACATTTAGGTGGTTGGTGTGACAGAGCAAGATGCAGAGATCAGGAAGAAATGGAAACAGATGATCCGCTGTGGTGACCCCTAACGGGAGCAGTCGAAAGAAGAAGAAGAAGATTCTAACTGTAAAATGCATTACCATTTTTATACTTCAGTTGCTTCTTAAAAGCTTTCCAGTAACATTACCCAGAACATGTTTTTTCTGAGTAGAAATGTTAATAAAGTATATACAAGTGGACCTGGTTATTAGATGCAAACTAAGCACTGTTACTAAATTATGTACTGTTGTACGAGTCATTTTTTTTCCTTTCTGTCCCATTGATGTTTATTTTTCCACAGGTCAAGAAGTCCTAGGAGCAGTTCAACCACAGTCTTTGCCTTTCCCACTGAGGGATGTCATTACAGGGTCAGTGTGGTGCTACCAGTCCTTTAGGCTCCCTGGTGTGGTGCATCCTGACAAGCCATGCAGATCATGAGCTTTGGGATTTGATTGAGGATGTGGTGGAGTGTGTAATGGAGACAGACGTCAGCCAATGCATGATCTTCTACAGTGGATGCAAGGCTCACTGCCTAGTCAGCCTTGACCACCAAGCCACCACAGGCCTTTATCCCGTTAACATTTTCCACTGCAAAGCCATCAGGTAGTGGAAACATTTGAGGTACTGTGGACTGGGGTGTGCCTGGGAAGAACTCTTCACATTTTTCTTTCCCCAATGCTTTCTTCTATACTGTCTAGCCTATTTCCTTCCCAAACATCCCCCTTATATTAAAAAAAAAATGAAAAATAGGGGCATCTATTCCACACCAAAAATATCATAGCCCTCTTCTCCCACCTCCTCCAGCATAACCTTCTTCATCTCTTCCTTCTTTGTGTCCCTTGGGTTCTGTCTGCTCATTTTTCATCTGTCCCATTTTCCCATTTCACAGCTTTTAATGAAGCCATCAGGCTGTCCACATATGGACACCCCTACAGACAATATATAAAATATATATACGCACTTGCCCACAATTTCCAGAAACATCTGATATCAGCCTAACTTTTCACAGTAAAGTCGTACTTCTCACAGAATTAAAATATAATTTCACTTATTTTAAAAATTTTCAAAATTTTGGCATTCCGTAGCACAGACATTCACAGTGCTGCAGTCATCACAAATAATTTGTGCTCAGAGTATTTGTATATTGGCATAGCTTCCTTGTTTGAAGATGCCCACTGCACAGCTGCAAACATTGGACTTAATGAATAGCATCCTTAGTCCTGTCTTTCTTAGTGCTCCACGCTTACATATTATTAGCTGAGTGACATTGTACTGAAAGTAAAGTAAAGCTAAGAATTAAAATAGCAACATGTAGTGACAATGAGTTGCCACCCAGTAAGTAATTGTATTCACTTACCAATGCATCTGATATCTGGAGTCCATTTCCCTCCAATGCATGTGGACCTATTAAATTCCATGTTCAGAAATGGAGAAATACATTTGTATATTATGGTACTTCCATATTCATACTCCTCTTTTGCTTTTGACAAGACTTCTACACCTGATGGATGCTCACATTTCATTGTGCTATCTAAAAAGAAAACACAAAATATTACATTTTCATATAATATCTATTACCTTCAATGAATAATAATAATAGGCAAAACAATTTTTATCAGTTTTTAATTGTTTTAATATAATGAAACGAAGATTTCTAAGAGGCTGAACAATCTGCCTACATTAGTCTCTTACTGTGCTAAATGTCTGACTTTTTCTATTTTGACTTTCTATTTTTATTGAATAATCCACTTTTATGTTTCTTTTTTGGGAACACTTCCATTTCATTATAATTCATATCAGTGTATCTCAGTTTTGTTTTGCAGTTCTTGAGGTTATTTTACAAACACTGTTATTTCACTGTAAAACCATCATATATGAAGAAAAATAAGACATGACAGAATGCATCTTATAACATGACATCACAACCTAGAAATGTAAAATATGTATGCTGAATATCGCTTAATACCTAAGAAGTGCTTTTTTAATCCAAAACCTATATATGTATATTTTTGTACTCCATTTATAAAAATAATAACATAAACACAAAAATTAAATATGTATATGCATATCCCTAAATATCTTATGAATTGGAGTAGAGAAAAATTCCTTATTGCAGTTATATAATGAAGCTCTTTGTATAGTATCTTATTATGATTATCAGAACCTCTTTATGTACACACTCCCTTACACACCACAAAGACACAGTCAACATTTTTATTGTATAATTGCCTAACAACAAAACTGTAGTCCTTTAATAAAAAGAAATTTTAGGAAAACAATAATACAAATGCAAAAGACCTACATGAAAAAATAAAAACAATAATAAGGATAATTCAGATAAGGATATGATTTATTTTAGGAAATCATGGAAGTTAGCATTCAGAGCCATGGCCTGACAGACTGTGAATAAACTATGGGAAAATCAAATGTTTAATGATGTGAAGGTTCATTTTCAGAACAAAACTTAATTACTGTTATGAGTTTTATTCAAGTTCATAAATATTGGAAAAGAATGCCAAGGTACTGAGTGAAAAGGCAAGAATGAAAATTCCACTAGCTGGTTGTACACACAATTCATATAAGCACTATACTCCCATACAAATGGCTACAAAAAAGGTCATCTTAGGTACATAACTACAAACTGCAAAAGAACACACACGATGTTTGGAAGGCATAATGTGGACAGTCTGTGTTGTATACTTAAATTAAAATCTGCAACTGAATTTAAGTGTGAAGTTCCAGGTGTAATCTGGCTCAGTAACAAGTGAGTTACTCTACAGATACTTGTGATAGAGATGCATATGGAACTAGATACAGAAATAATGCTTTTAGTAGTTCTCAGAATGACTATGACAAACTTTTTTCACATGTGATTTGAAAGTGTGACTGCTGTATTCAAACTATAAGTGGTCAAAGCAATAATGAAATCATAGATGCATGTCAAGGTAAAACAGAATTTCTCTAGGTACATGTGCGCATGTGTGTGGTGAAACAGGAGCTCTATTATTTGTAAGGGAAGACATCTGTCAGCTGAATTTCAGCTTAAAAATCATTTAAGCTTGTGCAACCAACCACAAGATGGCAATCGAAAGGAATTACTAAACATGCACAAACGCACACAAAAAGTCCAGTGCTAAAACTATTAATTTTAACACAAGAAAACATTACATTAAAGCTAGCACAAATTATGCTTATTATTGATTGTTGGAGAAGTTTAAAACAGGTGGATGATTAGATAACTATGCACAGCTTGTGGTCTTTAACAAACTTGGTCAAACAACGCACTTCAAGGATTGGCCTGGATACCTGCAAAAAATGCCAAACAGGAGAGGGCCCAGCACCGATCCCTATGGTACCCCACTAGTTACAATGTTATGTTCAAAGAGGGTATTAGCAACTTTCACTACCTAAACTCTATTAAATAGCCAATTTGCAATCCAGCAGACAGTTCTAAAGGAGATTACTAATTTGTGGTCTGACTTGAGCAGACAAGGAGATGGTGGGCTTTAAATTGATAATTTGAGGGAAATCTGCAAAGAAGTGATTTACACGATGACAGATATGGAAATGCATCTACAATTACCCTCAGCTTCAGGAGTAAATGCATGATAAGTATGAAATCCATTTAAGAAGTGCTTCTTTTACAGTGAAACAAAGTCTCGGTTACAATGCAGACATGGATACATTCAAGTAGCAGCACAGTCTTGAGCTCAGTCAGTTATTAAGACTTCTGTCACTGAGAAAAGAAGCATTGATATGATAAGAATTAGAATTTGCAGTAACTGCGTCTGTTATGTTGGGATGACCAGTATATGGACATGGTCCATAAAAAGGTATTATGGATCAGCAAGGGTTTTGACAAGTAAGCAATTGAAATGGAATGAGAGATGCAAGCTATCCTTTTGAAGCATGTTAACCTGTCTTATACCTCATCCCAAATTTATAAGTACCGAATGGCATCAACTATTCAACCAATTATTTAAGCCAATTGTCTTATTTTTTCTCTTTAATCCTTATTCTGATCAAAGCATAATTCCTGTAATGACCAGCATCTAGCTTCTGTTTAATATATCTCTCTTCATGTTCTTCAAGGTTGACTGCTGAAAGTTGTTTGCACCAACATGGACTGGCATTAGATTGTATTCATATTTGCCAAGTGTAAGGGACCCATTCAACATTATGGATCATGAAGCAGGAGAGACAACTAACTGTCACTCTATCATTGTCAAGCCTTGTGAGTATGAAGCGTGTATCTGACAATGGAGTATTCTGACATGAAGCTAACTCTGAAATAGAATATATTGTAGACAGTAGAGGGCCTAGCTATGCAATTACACAGTTGAATAAAGACAAAGCCACCAAAAGGCCCACTGTGACCTCATCTTTATTCAAATATTTGGTTTGGTTGCAAAGTTGGGAGTTTTTTGTCGTAGTTATCAGGGGGCTGGGAGAGAGAGTGTGTGTGTGTGTGTGTGTGTGTGTGTGTGTGTGTGTGTGTGTGTGTGTGTGTGTGTGTGTGTGTGTGTGTGTGTGTGGATTAGGTACCCTTAAACCCACCTACTTTGAACTGGGAAATAAATAAATAATTTAGACTATGGCTTATCTTTAATAAAGAAGCTATTAAGACAAGTTTCATTTTATGACACTCATTAGATCTAGTGGTGAAACTATTAGGCTTAAACATTTTGAGTAATGTAGAAATCTTATTAAATGCTACTGGATTTTGTTTCATATAGAAATTTAAAAGAGTTTAATTTTTGTTTGCATGTCAAATTTGAAAGTTTATTTGAAAACCAATAATATCTTGAGATAGTTTTGAAATATTGAGATACTGAGATATGAATGACATAGATTCTGTAATTTTATGTAAAATATCCTGTTCAGCCAGGCTTAGGTCAGAAACCTGAGAGAAGATAACATGAAGGAAGCCATTCAGCATATGCACTAAGAATTTAAACATTTAAACTTACTCTGTGAAATATTTATAGGTTTGATTGCTGAGTCCTTGTTACGATTGTTAAGGTAGGGCTATACAGTTAAAATGAATAAAGAAGTTGCAAAACGGACACCATAGTCTGACTCCAACATCTAGGGTGCTGGTGTTAGAAGTCTGTTCATTAATAACAAAAAAAAATGAATGATGCTTAGGTAAAAATGGATTTAATCTTACTAATTAGTGGCTCTGAAAGCAATGGAATGCAAACAAAAAGTTGATACTGTATTTTATTTATTTTACATTTGTTTACTGGGATAGTCCAACTGGATGCATTTCCATTTTCAGCGGTGACACGGGGAGAAAAGCTCTAGACATGCAGACAACATATTATTGCATTCTTACAATTTAAACACAGATATCAAATTCTGGACAATATTTCAAACATTAACAGGATATTAACATGTCAACAGACTCACATGGTAGTAAAAACTAGAAGATCATGGAATTGCAATTAAGATTCAGTCAAGTGTAGTAAAGGTTCTATTTAGCGCATTAGGAATGGTTAGAAATAAATAGTCAGGATTAGGACAAGGACATAGCCATTGTTTTTTAAAGCACTGAATCAGACTTTTCTTGAATTGAGGTAGACAGAGTTCTGAAGTAAGATCAGCAGGAAGAGAATTCCAGGTTTTGCCAACCGAATTGGCAAACTGAGACTCTCTAGTTGAGTTGTTGGATATGACAGTTTGTACGAGCAGCCTATCTGATGACCAAAGTGTCCTGAGGTTACTATAGGGGGTGATGAGGTTTATAAGTATAGATGTATTTTCTCTTTTGTAGAGAACCTTGTATGGTACTATTAGTTGATTAACCTGAAGTTGTTTAGGCAATTCAAGCCACCCTAGAAGGTTTAGATTAAAACAGTGATGAGTTCTGTTGGCTGCACCGTTAGCAAATCTAGCAATGTGATTATAGCAGCTTGCAAGATTGTTAAGGTCAGTTTTACTAAGTTTTGTAAATAATGGGGAGGCATAGAGGAGGGTTGAGAGAAGATGTGTGCGAGCAATTACAGTTCTAGCTAATGGAGGTCAGAAGGGCTTAATCTTGTATAAGGGAGGCAAGTTTTTTATTAACTGCTTTAATAGTGTTATTAAAATGCAGATCAAACTTAAGGTTGTTATCTACTATAACTCCTAAAAGTTTAGTTGAGGAATTTGGTGAAATAAAGGTGCCATTGTTGGACTTTAAAGTAAAGGTTGATGGGGAAGACCTGCGAGTGGGGGAGAAAAGCAGCAGCTTGGTTTTATTAAGATTTAACATAAGAAGGCAATTAAGGAGCAATGTTCAACTGTTTTAAAAGTATTTTGGGATAAAGTCTGCAAATCTATAGGTGAGATGGCCGAGCATATTAATGTGTAGTCATGTTGCATTCAGCCAAGAACAGCATGACAAAAATCCATTGCTGAGGATGCCAAATATGTTTGCTTATGTAGGGGATCTAGAGTCAGACAACACCTGCTAAGCGCAAAGAGCCCTTCTGATTTGTTCTTTCAAGACAGCTGACACCATTTTCAAAAGGCTGCCTTCTATGTTCATAACATTAATAATCCATATGCTGCAGTAAGAACAATCCGAAACAAAACAAACTAATGAAAATCTATTTTAGTTTGGGGTTTTACAAATTAAAACACTAATGTATTGTGTTTTTTTCATATATATATATATATATATATATATATATATATATATATATATAGTCTATATTATGTGATTGAATGCTTAGGTGATCGAACACCTAAATATCGACCACATAATATCGAACTATAAAACAGTGAACGCCACCGGGAAATGTTACCGTCAGCCACAAAAAAAAATTACTTTACAACCAAACTAAGTGGAGGACTTCACCCCCCCCCAACCCCCTAACTAAATATACCAACTCCGAGATCACTCCACAGTGGAGAAAATTGCAAAATCCAGTGAATGGCCAAGGGAAATATTTCCCTGCATTAAATTGGCCTTTCACTGTTTTCTGCTTTCAATATTATGTGGTCGATGTTTAGGTGTTTGATTACCTAAGCATTTGATCACGTAATACAGACCCTATCTAAATATGTATACATTTTAATTACCTCTGTCCCGTCCCTGGCTGCTGTACATCCCTGGCTTTGGTGTTGCATAAACTCTTTGTGTTCCTGCTCTACCTGCACTAACCTACCTAAAGTGCCCTGCTTGGATACCAAAGACTCATAGTCCTGAATTATCTGCTCTCTGAGACTCAATTTCCCAGAAAGGAAAACAGTGAAACTTTGTGTTCCTGCTGTCCCTGTACTAACCTACCTGAAGTGCCCTGTTTGGATGCCAAAGACTCATAGTCATGAATTATCTGCTCTCTGAGACTCAATTTCCCTAAAAGGAAAATAGTGAAACATTGTGTTCCTGCTGTCCCTGTACTAACCTACCTGAAGTGCCCTGCTTGGATGCCAAAGACTCATAGTCCTGAATTATCTGCTCTCTGATTGCCCTGAAAGGAAAACAGTGGAAGTATGTCCTGTAATTGTCCTTTTCCTTACTACTGATATATATATATATATATATATATATATATATATATATATATATATATATTAGAATTCCACTGTTTGAATAAGCAACCTTCCCTTCCAGGTTAGCAGGCAGCCACATCTCTCCCTTTCTAGCAGTAACTTAATCCTTAAGCTTCTCTAGTTTCTACTTACCCCTAGCCCCTTGTCTACCCATCGCCAAAACTCCTAACCAGGATTTCTCCCTCTATTTTCTATAGCCTGATATCCCCCTTCGGGGATAATTTTTCTGTATCTCTACAGCTGACATTAAGTATTTGTCCACCAGGTGGTGTTATTCTCTTAGCTTTCTGCCCTATTTATCCTTCTCCTCTCATACCTGCTTCTACCTATTGGTGTGCCCTGTCTTTTTCTGCTTACTATCCTCCCTCATTAATTAGTGTCTCCTCTAGATATTATTTCACTCTGCACTCCCTCTGATATCCCTACTCCATCCCTGGAAGCCTTTATACTTAATACCACACCTCTACATAGCCTTTATACTTTACCCCACAACTCTACAAACCTATCTCCTAAATTCTCACTCTTACTGATTGTTTTTTTCTTGACATTTCCTTTACTACCTGGCTCTACCCACTCTGTTCTCCCTGCAGGCTCACTCCGCTCCCCTACCCTACCCCCAATTCCCACCCACCCCCAGTGGTCTTGCATTTATACCTCATAAGACACACCCCTTCCCCTAATTATCCACTTATCTCATTACATTTTCCTAAACAGTGAATACAGACACACTCTTATTCTCATTCATCTTCTCACTACTTCCCCTACTTCACTATCTCTCTCCTTCCTAGCTCTCTTATCTATCCTATTTCTACTCTCACACTATTCCCCTTCCTACCAAGCCTTCATCATGCCAGCCTAAACTTATAAACCTACTCCTCTTCCTGGCTGCAACACACATACTACTTATACCACTTATGCTTACCTGGTATGAAAACTTACACATCACTAGATCCCTCCAGCCTCTAAAACAAACATCACCTATTAACCAACCTATAACCCACAGCCATGATGACATCACCTCTACCTCAACCTACCTCTCCCCAAAGTATCATAGGCTAGCCCATATTACTCTCCAACAAACTAGAATATCACAATATACTCTCTTCAAACTCCTTAAGCTGTCACTTGCTCTTCAACAACACCCTCTTCTTCATGGTGATATTCATCCTAACCCAGGACCAAACAACAACACCCTACTAAATCCCCATCAACCCCAAAATACCCCAATTACCGTTACCAAAACTGAAAACTCCCTACTCATAGCTCATGTTAACATACAGAGCTTAAACAATAAAATTAGCGAACTGCATGCTCTACTTGACATACACTCCTTTGATGTCCTATGTCTAACAAAAACCTGGCTCAAACCAGGAACAAAAGATAATGTAGTCATCCCACCAGGGTACAATATTATAAGATTAGACTGTACAACTAAAAAGGGTGGTGGGGTAGCAATTCTGTATAAATCTGAACTAAATGTATCTTCAGTAGACTTACACATACAACATAATCACGTTGAAATCCTTGTCTCTAAACTTCAGCTTAATACTAGCAAATCTGTCTACATAATTTGCTCCTACCTACCTTCAGGGAATAACATCAACACCCTTGAAAATATCCTATGCTGCCTCTCTTCTTCCCTCCCTGAAGAAACCATAGTACTTGGCGTCTTCAATATAGACTGGAATTGCTGTACTTCTAACAAACCTTCAGCCCATATAAACCTGTATGGCTTTTCTCAATTGATCACCACCCCAACCAGAATCCATAAGCCCACTAACAAAGATAGTACCTTAGATTGGATCCTAGTAAAAAAACAACCCTTCCTGTTGATATTAGCAACTACTTCCTCGCTTATATAATTAGGCATAAAACATTCTTCCCCAAGCAAACAATCCTTAAAACTATACAAAACAAAAAATGCTTTAATACTGTAAATTTCCAAAAAGAGCTACAAGCCTGTGAACGGTCTCCCTTAAAACAGCTCTCCCTATTTTAACTCCAAATTCTTACAAATACTGGAATACCATGCCCCTAGTCGATCCATTAGAACCAGAAGAAAAGCAGCACCATGGCTCTCTAAAGAGACAAGACACAAAATCCTATTAAGAAATAAGATCTGGTCTAAATGGAGATGTACTAAAAACCCAACCAATCACCAGAACTACAAACACTATAGAAATGCCATGAAGAAATCTATACTCCTTGATAAAAACAAACTACTACTTTAAACTCCAAGACAAGCATCAACAAACCCCACAAACTTTCTGGACAGCTATTAATAGACTTTTACAACCAGGCCACTCCAAGACACCAAACCCCTCAGGACTTTCCTTAAGCACTCCTAAAGAGATTCCTGACACCTTCAATACCTTCCTTACAGAAACTGTACAATCTCTTGCTAATTCCCTACCTCCTGTCACCTCAACCCTTCCATTCCCCATGACTAGCAAATCCCCTACCTTTCAACTAAATCCAGTACCCACATCCTTCATCTTTACCTTACTTACTAAACTTAACCATGTACCCCATCTGCTAATCTCCTACCAGCTGGATACCTGCAAATCGCAGCTAAAGTACTTTTCTATCCTATTTCCATTCTAATCAACAGAACCATTACTGAAGGTTCTATCCCATCTCTCTGGAAAATCTTACATATAATTCCTCTTCATAAGGGTAGTAACTCAACCGAAATATCTAACTATCGCCCCATAGCCCTACTCTCCCCCCAGCCAAAATAATGGAAAAATGTATCCACCACCAGCTTCTCCAATATAACCTTCTATCAGACTGTCAACATTGTTTTAGGCCTTTCCATAGTACAACTACTGCCCTACTATCCTTCTCTAACTGCATCAATAAGCATCGCAACAACAACAGGCTCTCCACTGCACTCTTCATTGACCTATCAAATGCTTTTGATATGGTGAACCATCAATTACTACTAGATATACTAAGACAAGTCTCACTCAACTTACAGGCATTACAGAGGTTCAAGTCCTACTTAGAAAACAGACAGCAAGCTGTCCTCTGGGACAATAACCTTTCCACTCTTCTTCCTATTACTCTTGGGGTCCCACCAGGCTCCATCTTGGGACCTCTCCTTTTCTCTATTTTCATCAATGACCTACAGCTAAATATTCCTCAAGCTACCTGCATACAATATGCAGATGATTTCATACTAGTGTGTTCTGCCACCTCATCTGCTGAGCTCCAAACCATTATCCAGGCAGTATTTAACTCAGTTGAAAAATGGTTTTTGCAATGTTGCTTCCTGCTAAACGCCAAAAAAACTAAATTACTAATATTTACTCCTACTCTGAAGTCCCCCTATAGATCTTACTGTTAAATCTAGCAATGGTACTATAATTACACCTGACCTGACCACCAAGCTCTTAAGCATAACAATTGATCAAAATTTTAACTTTGACACACACATATTAACACTACTATTAAAACTGTTAACAGAAAACTTGGCTCACTTTATAGGATAAAATCCATCCTCACCCCTGAAGCCAAAACCACCATTGCCCATACCCATCTGATCTCTACCCTCCTCTATGCTTCATCTATTTATACAGATCTTTCCAAAACAAACCTAAACAAACTGGCAACTTCATACAACAACACTGCCAGATTTGCTATGGGTTCACCATATAGAACCCATCACTGTTTAAATCTCAAACAGTTGGGATGGCTAGAACTCCAAAACCAGCTACTATTTCAGCAACTTACAATTACTCATAAGATTCTCTTTCATACCAACAATACTCTTATTCTTAGTAGCATAGTCTCTCCTTATAGAAATCTTACTACCCTTTGCTCATCAAATAAACTACTAGTAACCATCTAGAAATCCTTTAATAAAGCAGGGGACTCCCTCTTCTCTAATTCCATGGGTAAGATTTGGAACAGACTCTCCAGCAGCCTACAATTACTTTCATCATTACCACTTTTCAAGCACCAACTAAAACTACACCTTAAAGCACAATGTTATGCCCATTTACTAACCCAGATTAACACTAACTATCGAGTATACTGCTTTTTCCTCTTCTATAACCCACTAATAATCAAATAAACTCTCCTCTTAGTTAATTTTGTAGTTTCTTATTTCCTTCTTATTACATGAAACTTACCTTGTACATTTCTAAAACCCTACTCCTGCTCCTGGCACTTTCATTGTCAGTTTTTGTATTAATACCACACATGTTATATATGTGTACAGTTCTAAATAGGCATACTAACGAGTTAGAGCCTCTCATCTCTTTCCTACTCTTCTGTATAACAAATGGCAAACTATATACCTCAGATGTATGCTTCTCATACTACTGCATTGTCAAAACCTGCATTCATGTTTTTCTATTGATGTTAGTTCCTTCTATGCTAGCCTACAGCTATAATGTATTTAATCATTTCTTAGCATTTTGTGCCTTTACTCCTTGATGCTAGTTGTACTATGTTAGTCTGCAGCTTAACTGTATTGCATTTTTAACATGTATTAGTTTTATGTTTCTGTGTTGCCTTGTATTCCTATTGCACTAGTTTAAACTTGGAGCTTATCTCCCCGGGCCTCTACTGAAAATGGACATGTATCCAGTTGGACTAGCCCGGTCAACAAATGTAAAATAAAATAAATAAAAGAAAAGAAATATGCATATATATATATATATACACACACATATATATGTGTGTGTGTGTGCGTGTGTAGGAAGTTCCAAAGCCTCTATGCTCTAAGATGGAAGAATGAACTTTTCAGCATAGAGCTGACAGTGGACAAAATAACAATAAAATTGTAGTTCATTGGCACTGTGAACTGCAAACTTAATGCCCAGTAATGCTCCCTGAATGTGGTCATATAAGCATATATGTACTAAAACTAAATCACCTCTAAATAATCAGTAACCTATCAAAAAGAGGGAAAGATGTATGAATCTTTCATAATAGGATAAATGGTGAGGACCCCCGACCTGTTTTGTGATAGTCTTCTAAATGTGCTCAAACTTACTCAAATGAGAGACTCTTAATTCCCAAAATGACCCACAATTTTATTTCATGAATGCTAGATATACAAAGTGTAATCAAGATGCCTTTGTCTATACTGGAAAAAACATTGTAAGTTGTTTTTAATAAGTCTATAACATTTCCTAATTACTAGTTTGGCATGCTCATCAAATTTCACTGAAGAGCCCATCAGTATTTCTCAATTTCTTAACCATGATGGTGGATTACAGGATATAATTATCTAGTGTATGTGTGGATACAGGAGGTTATCTGACCCATAGTGAATCATCATAAACATACTGTTGTTAAGCCTCATGTCCTTGTTTTTTGCACAGGTAGTTAAGTTATAAAAATATCCTTAGTGCAGGTGACTATGCAACTATTTTAATGTTGACAGCAAATTTGCTAAACCACTCATTTTCTCATACTGGGCAGACTGAAATTAACAAGTCAAAGAGTAAGGGACCCAAAATTGACCACTGAAGACTTCTTTTACCAACAGGCTTGTAGTTGAATAACATTTTTTTAATTCTATCTTTCCACTTCTGATTTAGCAAGTTACACATGATGTCACTAAAAACCCTGTAGAAAATTATGGAACTGAGTTGAACATTTTTGTAAAATCTAAGTATTAGCATTGACAACCAAACCCAGATTAATGGAATATATTATATTCTCATAAAAACTAATTGGATTAGAGATACAAGGACATTCAGGTAGAAATCCATGTTGTTCAGTGTCAGAGCTAAAATATAAAATGGATGACAAACTTGTAGTACTCTCAAAATATTTCCCAGTTATACAAGTAAGGCTAAAATAATTGTAGGTATACTATGATGTCTTTTCTGTATGGGGTTTACAACTGCCTCTTTCCTGATGGATGGAACATAGTCTGCTGTTTGAGACCTCTTAAACAAGTAGGTTAAGTATGGCAATAAGGCCTCTGCTATTCCCTTCAGGAAAAAAAATTTAGGCTGTTTGTGCCAGCTGCAGAGTTAGACTTGATGTTTAATAATGTCCTTCTTATATTAATATTGCATATTATTGGAAAAATACCGCTGAGGATAAGTGGGTTTGGATTAATAGAGTTGTTGGCATACAGTTCATCAAAGAACACTTTGGCAAAAATATTAACTAGAGCCATAGGATCACCCACTTTCAGGAAGACTCCAAATGTTTTATCTTTCCCAAAGGAATGCAGATGCTTAAACAAGATGAGTAGCCTTTATAGCCAATTTTGCTACATACCCAGCTCGCACTTTATTATTCAGTTTTGAGAATTTATTCTATTATACTTTTGCTTATTATCCAAAGTAGGATGAGTTTAGAGGATCTCCAAAGTCTTTTCTTCCTAAACTTAAAATGTGAAAGCCTACTGTTCCACCAAGATGGAGAGTTGTTGTTAACCCTGATAACACAGCAGTTGTCAATAGTCATATAGCTTAACCTAGCTGTCAAATATAGTCAGCGTAAATAGGCAGGGTTTCCATTTCCATGACTTCATTTTGGAATAGATTGCCACAAAAATCTGAGTGACTGAACTTTCTAATAACCTTAGTTCCTCATATAATGTGTGTGTTAGGAAAAACCTGAAATAATACACAGATGACCGGATCTCCCAACTTGATGCTCTATGTTACAAGACAAAGTATTCAAGAAATCATTCAACACCAAATTGAAAATATTATCACCCCTGGTACTTTTCTTCACAATTTGAGAATAACCATTGTATATACTCTGCACAATTAATATATAATAGTCATTGTATAAACATTGCTCGATTAACTTATTTATAGTTTTAGTTGATGATGTAGGTGGAGAAAAATCAATTTTTTGGAGTGTTAATATCACCAGAAAAAATATCAAATGTATTAGTAAAACAGATACTAATTAAATGACAATACTGAGGTCTGAATCAGGAGAGATGTTTGGAGGTCTATAGAAAAATCCTACATTGTGTCTTAATGAGACAAAGTAGATGACAACCGTCATAAGTTCAGAAGGCACACTGTGGTAAACTAAAAACAAATTGTGCCTATTTTTTAATATATTGATACAACACTGGTTAAATGATGTCGTTTAAAGCCAGAAATAGACACTGGTTTAATTTTTTGACTAAACTAAGTTTTAGGAATTAACAAATGTGTAAACATTCATCTGCTATTAGAGCTTCCCATTCTGCTAGTTTATTATTCAAATTCCTGGCATTAGTCAGTAAGCATTTAAGTTTTGAACTTTCACACTTACAGATTATATTTCTTAGAAAGGAAAACAAAGTACTGCTTTTTTATTTGCATGTTTGTATTCTTCAGCCAGGGATGTAATAAGCATTAAGTACCAATACAACAGGAAGGGTGGGATGAATTACTATTGGCCCCAGGTGCCATCTTGTACAGGATGCAAAACTGAAATGTGTTTATTATTTGTCAATAACATGTCAATGCTGACTTATAAAGCAAGACAAAAACAAATGCAAACAGTACTTGTTTGCTTCAGAGGCTAGTTTCACCATTGCCTGTCTACATAGAAAAAAGTGAATGTGTTCTTAGTTTTACACAAGGTACATACATGAGGGGTCCCATAAAACAGTGCTCTGTCTTCTACCTGTGAAGCCATTAGCAATGGTTAGAGTATCCCTCTAACACATTAGTTATGTAAATGTGATAATTTGCAGCAGCAAAACACAGTAATTAATGAGACAGAGCAATACATTTCAGGCTTTAACAAACTACAATTACTTTATTTTTGTGAAAAAGTACCTATTTTAAAACATTAGTTGACACGTGACTTGTCAGTGATACATTGCAAGTAGTGTTGGAGTGGAAAGATAAGTACTATATACTGTTCAAAGATGTTTGCTGATTGTATTATATCTTGCCATAGAAGCAGAAAAGAGTTCAATAAATCTCACTTTAGCAGCCTCCATGAGCAGTATTTCTGGAGACCCTTGTAATAACTTATTCTAAGTGATGCAGTTAATGTTTAATAACTCTTTCCTAACATACTAAATTCATCAGTTGCTTTACTGAGGAAAAATCAGATTTAGACCAGTATCACAGTTAACATCTAAAACTAAGAAATTGATATATTTGAAAGATAAAGCCTGAAAACTATGGAATAAAGATGCTTCATTCACAAACACACAAACAAAAATATCAGACCCTTATAAACAATACAAACAGGTGATATGCACTAAAAGGAAAAGTATAAAAAAAACAGCATTGGTTAAATATGCATATGTGAACAAAAATAAGCCTGCCTATTATGAATATATGTACCATCGACAAATTTAAACAGCACAGCAAAGGCAGCCAAACTGCGGCCACACATCATCGTCTTTAAAGTAGCTTGTAATATCATCTCGCATGTTAAACAGCAGCCACTTTGCTGACTAAAAAATTAAAACCTCTGCAAAAAAAATTACATTCTATTTCTACATTTAATTTTTACACTGCATTAACCATACACATTAAAAACCTAACAAAACTAAAAGTGTCATCTCCAGCACTAAATGTTCTCTTTCCCTCCTGAATACCTCCATGTCACTGCTGAAACAATTGCCTACCCATTTACAATACTAATAAACAGATTGCAGAATAATGCCCCACAAATCTTTAAGGAATCTTATGCAATGCCACTACATAAAGGGTTATTATCAATTTATCTATCCAACTTCAGGCCCATAGCTATTTTATCTCTAATTTCAAAAATCCTAGAAAAATGCATTCATAAACTGTTGATGAGTTTTTCATAAAAAATAACTTTATCAGCCCAGCACAAATTGGATTTTACTTGACCCTAATACTAAAACAGATCTATCAACATTCTTGAATGAATAAAAAACAAAAGGAAAAATCTAGGCTTACATGCTGTCTCTCTTCTTAATTTATCAAAAGCTTTTGACTCTGTATGACATAACACATAACTCAACACATTAGCAAAGTACAGCTTGAGTAGAGAAACCTTTAACTGATGATTTAAAGGCTAAAATCAAGTGAAGAAAGGCACACAAGTGGAGAGACAGCACAATGTATTCAAAAAAGGCTTTATTCCACACAATAATAAACGCCAGTAAAATGGAAGAGTAGTTTTCATCCAAACCAAGTCAGACTTCATCAGATAACACACATCAAACTGACAAGTTCTTTTAAAAATTAATTCAAAAAGTTTCATCCAATCATGTGAACCCAATTAATTAAGTTAATAAGATCACATACTGAGTAGGTAAAACTCCACAGTTCTTTTAAAATGTTTCTTGTGAGATGTCAAAAGTTTTCATAAGTACATTCACTAGTGTTGCTCATATTTTGAACATACCTTAAAACCTCTTGAACAATTGTAAAAATAATATACAAATAAGTGACTCAGTAAAAAAGTTTTATGTAGAAACATTTTGTTTAAAAATATATAATAGTTTAAAACAGTATATAAATACTACCATCTAGTGGCCAAAAGATAAACCACATCCACATCCAGGGGTGAGCCTTGACTTCTAACAATGATGACTTTGAACTCGAATGTGATACACTGGAAAGATTTTTTTACGAAAGGGGATACCTCCAGCATTTGGTGAAAAAGCTTAGGGGGGGGGGGAGTACTATCCAAGAGAACAGATCTCTATTTTCCCTTTTTAGGGAGGGGCCCACTAGAGATTCCAACTATTAAATCAGTGGATGGCGGTAAACTGATTAAAAGGATTTTTGCCATGGATTTTGGGGGTAATGCCCCTTTTATAAGACATACTATTAATGGGGAATGGAAGAAATTCCATAATTTCACTGATTTGACTACCTTGGGAAAAGAACCCTTGAACTTTGTATATAGGAAGGGCGGGAAACTCAAGGACCTGTTTGAGTCACATACATCTGTTAGAGAGACTAAACATAAGAAATCTGGTACCTTCAAGTGTGGTGCTTGTACACAGTGTGTGCATATAAGTAGGGAGAGAGATGTCATTAGTAGTGCTTTTTCCAACTGCAATACCAACAGAGTTGTTTATTTGGCTTCCTGCTCACTATGCCGGGCATTTTACATAGGGAAAATAGAGAGTAGACTGAGGAAGAGTATATATGACCACTACTACGACATCAGGACATCTAATGAGAAAAATGCCTTGTATAAGCACACCTTGACTTATGCTGGTGCTAACTTTGTATTCTTTGTGGTTGAGCAAGTTCCTGTGGACATTAGAGGTGGCCCTTGGGAGGCTCACCTTGAGTACCGGGAACTTTTTTGGCAGGTCACCCTTGATTCTGGGAGACCACCTGGGCTCAACAAGTATCTCAGCATTGCCCCTCTTTTAAAACTTAGAGCAGCTAAACTGTGATTTTATAACTTATTGGTTAAAATGTGCACCAACATCAAATTATGTTAAATTAGTATTGCACTGTAAAAAAATTATTTATTGCGCTTTTATGTAGATTTACTACAACAGTTAGGTATTGGTGCTATATGGCTACAGCATTTTATGCTTTTTTTATGTCTCATACTGACATTCAGTTAGTTTATTATAAACTTACACCATGTATTTTTTGGATGATTTTGGCTTTTTTGGGCACACTATCCTTAAAACTATGATTTAAAGACTATTTAATGGTTAAGGCTAAATATATATATATATATATATATATATATATATATATATATATATATTGATAGATATAGATAGATATAGATAAATAGACAGAAATGCACATGTACACATGTGTGTGTGTGTGTGTGTGTGTGTGTGTGTGTGTGTGTGTGTGTATTTCTTCTGACCAGCAATAGCAAAATTGAGGTTTAATCACCAAAATGCACAAGCATTATATCATAACTGACTGATGTTGGCATTTCAAAAACAAACTTACTGAAGAAAAAAAATGTAAAAGAAAAGTACAATCATCAGACATGCACTCACTCACACACATACACACACACACACACACACACACACACACACACACACACACACACACACACACACAGACACATGCATACATATACATATACGGTTACAAGGAAAAGATTGAGCAGCTGAAATATCGAACATCATATGGTCGAGACCATATGGTCGATATTTCAGAAGATCGATCTCTTCAAAGTGTTAAAAAAACAAAAACAAAAAAAACAAGAAAACGTTACTGCAGGGGGGCACGCTTCTCGATCTTTTCACATCTAACCACATATATACACACCACTAAATCCACCCCCTTACCTAGTCCTAACTGTAACCCAAACACACACTCAAATATATATTCCTACCTTCTAATCCTGAACCTGTCAATATATCGAAAAGTTTTGGTATACCATAACAACCTCACACTCTTCTTTCAAAATCCACCTTTCTCTGAATTCAACATATACTAAACTTGGGTAATGAGTGAATTCAGTGAAAGTTACATACCTGGAATTCCTAACAAAATAGATGCTCTATCAGTAGATATGGACCACAAAGTTAAGTACCACTATAATTAGTATAAACTGTCTTAATGTATTCATACAAAACTGTCAGGTGTAACAACAGACCACAATCTGAAATATGGTCTTACTTTAGCAGTATAGAAGCTATTGGATGGCAAATTGAGAATGATATAGAAAGGCCAAGTCATACTTAAATTACCTATCTAGATTCTACAACCCAAACTCTGTTACTGTCAATACTATTATATCCACTATCAGTTTTAACTGATAGTCAAAAAAATTAGATGGCATACTTACCTATACCAAAAATAGCCAGATTTGCAGCTAAGATTCCCATTAGATCTCACCACTATACGGTTTTTAGAAGTTTAAAATAGTTTGGGATTGAAAATATACTAGTACTCAACCAACAAAAGGTAACTCACAAAACCTTGTGAAATTTTGAGAAGGGCCTTTCTATCTTAAACCTGATGGAAACAGATACTCTTTTAAGACCACTGTATTCACTTTATCAAAATCAAGCCATTATGGTAAAATTAACTAATCATTTTGTTGATTCATTATATTCTAGAACAGTGTCCAAGCTTTCAAACACTATCCCAAATCATGGACATTCAGAGCTCAGTGCCAAACTCTTCTAACACAAATGGCACACAACCATCACATGCCAATTATAATCTTATAACTTTTAAAGAGAAAAATTTGTACTCAAACATAGAATGTATTTGATCTGTAGCATTTCATTCTTCGGACACATTTATCAACTCAACAGTTCATCTCAACCCCAATGCACTAATTTCACATTCCTATGTATATATAGGACTCTTCTACCTTACTCTCTACCATATATACTATCTTCTCATCACTATCTATATTAATCTCCCCTACTACTTCTTTTCGTTCTATTTTTTTCTACTTGTTACATTTTCACTCTCCTCTTGTACTACACATTCACCTTTAACTAAGTACATAAACAATCAAAACATCATGAATTTGAATTCTTATTATGTAATTGTCCATTTATGTTTTATTATAACAATTGATATATGTAGCTTTTTGGTTTGCAACTCATATACTAATCTATGTGTTCTTATGTACATCTATTCATGGGGTATTTCTCCTTGGGCTTCCACTGAAAAAGGCACTAGCCCAGATAAACTCTCCCAGTTAAAATTGTTAAACAAACATACAAATAAACAAACTTATAAATTAATAAAAGTAGAACAGGTAGAAAATAGGCTATCTGCTCTTGTGAGCCATTTTAAATAAGCCAATTTCCCTTTTCGTGCTCAAAATAGCCATTGCCATATAGTTTGGTCTTACCCATCTCATAGATGATAATTATATATTACCTCAATTGAGAAGTATGGGTCATACCATTGGTAATATGAGAAGACCCATGCATAGGATAGGATAAAGTATTTAGGAGCTGTCTTTGTCCTTTAGTAGCACAGAGGGTCAGTCCTAGGGTAAATTTTCTGTTTCCAATCAACAGATCTAAGTTACAATTGAAAATGGACAGGGATGAACTTTTTTATGTGGATAGGGAGTCTGTTTTAGAGCAGCATAATCCTCTGTGAGATATACCTGTCTGTCAAAGGAAAAAACAACTTCAAAAAGATCAATACATGGCAGGTTCAGGTTAAGGCACTTTAATCTTGCAGCAAGTAGACAAAAACATGCTAATACAGAGTTTGTCTAACTAGAATCAGGAAGTGGAGCCATTCTTATACATTTCTTACAAGACATTGCCTACTAAGCTGACGTAACAAATCACAAGTTTTAACATCATTACTTTATAGCAGCTGTTTGTCCGTGATTTTCTGCTTGCACTATCAATTTTATGAAAAACTTCCTAAGAAAAGCAACATGGCCTTGATGACCACTGGTCAGATACAACTTCTCACTATGCAATGTTACCATTCAAGGTACTATGGCTAATTCGAGCACAAAGCAAGTACAGATTATAGTTCATTTCTTTGAGCAGTCTTTGTCTAACTGTATCTATATTCCTCTGCAGCTGTGCATGTTCTCATAACAAGAACAGAGCTGATTCTTCAAGTTCAATAACATTATAGGAAACAGTATTGTTTTATTAATTATTTTCCTGACCTAGCAGATAATCACCTGCTTCTCAGTACATTTCCAAAAGGCATAAACATGAATTTTGCTGTGCTAGCAAATACTAGGTCAGAGAGCATCTTGCAGGTTTCATAAAGCATACTACAGTTTGAAAAGCATATTTTAGTTTCATACAAAACTAAGCTGTACATAAAATAGAATGAAATGTGTTAACTCTTTTAGCTTCTAATAAGCACTAAACACATACATTAATACATATTTTTCTGACATTCCCCCCGTTAATACTTTTTATTCTATTTTCAAAAGCATAAACAGTTTGCTTCTTCTCCTAACCTCTTCCATTCAGGATTTGCAGTTAAGAGAGTCATTCAGTTTAAACTTATGAAAGCGTTTCACTTTTCAACAATTCTTCAATCTCAGTACTTTGATACAAAGTCTCAGAAACTGACATGTCTATAAAATCTTTGATTAATCTTTTCATGCAGGGAATACCACAACAAATACATGCTCCTAACAGGAGTAATCCCACACAAATGGCAATCAGGATGTTCATTAGGATGGTACCCCACCCACCAAACAAATTCTGGAAAAAGTCCATCAGAGGGTTTGGGCCTGGTTTGGTCCTGGTTGACACCTGCTGAATCACCTCAAGATGGTAATTTATCTCGTACTGGTTGTCAGGAATCTACGAACAGCACTCTGCTTTTATTAAAGTGCACGTACCACCTTTCGCCGCTAGGGTGAAGTCGAGAGCCATGCGGTTTTGAAGCACCACAGTTCTCATAGCGTTCAGTTCATCAGTTACTAATTCGAGAGCAGAAAAAGTTGCATTGCTCATAACTTCGAGAAGTTTAGACAGTTTACTCAGCTCCCAAATTGATTTTACTGCGCCATATGCAGGGGCTATGCCTTCCCACGATATAATAGTGTCACTCAAATCCATGTGTGTCAGTTTATCTTTGTCCTTCGTGGAATTATGGTTTCTCCAGCCTGCTTCGATTCTTCCCACTGAATTCTCAGGTCTCCTGATTGGATTTCCAGGTTTCTTGGTGACCTCTCTGACATTTCAAATTCTTCCTCGAGGCAAAACTGCAGTGTGTCATATGGCCGGAACCAGGTAACCCAAAAAACAACTGCCGGATCAATTCTCAGATAACCATTTGTATGCCTTTTTTCCCACACACAAAATAACAATTCTCTACTTTAGTATTGATATATACTTGCCCTGCATGAAACATTTTCTTATCAATAATAGAAAGTTGCTTCAAAAGAACAGGATTATGCTGTATTTCACTAACAGTTTTTTGCATTGACTCAAGATATGAGTCATAGTTTGCATCACAAATAGTTCCTGCATTATTAGCTTTGATATAACATTTATAAGAAACAGTCACATTGCAATTGCTCCAACCCACCTGAATAGTATCATTTTTGTAAAAACACACAAGTCCCTTTTGTGTAACAGGCAGGCACAATGCTATTTTGTCTTTCAATTTTACAGGTGTAGTATCAAAAATTAAATTTTTCCAGGTCTCATTGACCCCTAGGGGGACAGCGGTCATTAATAATCCCCCATGTGCTGTTGGTATAGCTGTGCAAATCCAGCAATTCGAAACATTAAAAGTTTCAGCATACACATATTTAATTGCTTGGTAAGTGTTAAAGTTCGGATGCCAGTCTATGAGTAAAGCATCACTTTTATTCATTTCAGCTTGTGTGGCTGGAAAAAGGAAAGGCCACAGCAAAAAGATCATTGTTACCAGTATAGTTAACAGGATGATCATACAATATTTCTGAGGTTGTTCTGCATTCTTGTTTACTCTATATCTGGTCATTTTGTTCTTGTTGTGTAACAGTAACAAGGTTTTTGTCCAGTTCAAAGTTCTTGACCAGTTTGCAGTGTGTCAAGTGGATCCAGGACGTACGTTCCGCTATCTTGACTGCAGTGGGTGTTGCCAGCAAAACTTGAAATGGCCCTTCCCACTTCGGAGATGCCCAGTTCTTCTTCTTTACGACTTTCAACCAGACCCACGAGACTGGTACTACTGCTGCTTCCAATGGTCTGGTCTGTTCTTTATCTGAAACAGAATTTAACTGCAAAAGTTGTTTATTACTTAAGAGTCGTCTCATATATTCTGCGAGTGAACTGTCGGCCTCCTGATCTGCAGGCATGAGAGGTTTCCACTGAGGTACATAATATGCCCTCCCAAATAATATTTCAAAAGGAGTTAACCACTTTGCATTTGGAACAGTTCTCATGCTCAACAGTGCCAGAGGCACCCAATTCTTTTGAGTTTCACTAATTATCTTCCTAATTTTCCCTTCAGAACCCCATTGCACCTCTCTACTAGTCCTGCAGATTGTGGATGATATGCACAATGGTTTTTCAAAGAAATTCCGAAAAATCGGCTCAACTGTTGTATAGTTTGATTTACAAAGTGTGTGTCATTGTCACTGTAGATCTTTTCTGGTATGCCAAATCTAGGAATAATTTCCTTAACAAGTATTTTTGCAACAGTAGCTGCATCTGGTTTTTTGGTCGGAAAAGCTTCCACCCATTTGGAAAACATATCTATAATGACAAGACAGTACTTCTTATTTTCGCATTTGTTCAGTTCTATGAAATCCATACAAATAGTATGGAACGGGTATGGTGGTGTAGGGAAACTCCCTTGCTTAGGCTTCAACGCCCCTTGTGCATGATGTTTATTACAAACATGACATGCCGCACAAAAATTTTTAGTGTAGTTTATAAATCCGTATGTTGTAAACACTCGCTTCACTAACCGTACCATCCCCCTTGTTGAGACATGGCACTGCCCATGGCTCAACAAAGCTGCATATCTAAACAAATTAGACGGAAAATCGGTTTTCCTTCTTTGGAGATGTACAGCCCTTTCTCAAGAATTGCTCCTCGTTTTACCCATTTCTGTTTTTCTACTTTCGTAGTAAGTGTCTGCATTGTTTTCAACATTTCTAAATCTAAAATCTCAGAAGGTTGTAATTCCTCACTCAAAAGAAATACTTCTAAAGCTGAAGCTGCCTGCTTTGCAGCTGTATCAGCTCTCGCATTACCTTTTGAAATCCTATCCTGTTGCTTCGTATGAGCTACGCATTTGCAAATAGCTACTTTTTGAGGTAACTGAATAGATTCTAACAAATCTAAAATAAACTGCGCATGATTAATCGGTTTGCCAGTAGATGTTATCATTCCTCTATTCTTCCACTGTTGCGCAAAAACATGTACAGTAGAAAAAGTGTACTGGCTATCAGTAAAAATGTTTACACATTTACCCATTGCTAAGGTACATGCCCGTGTCAAGGCAATCAATTTTGCTGCTTGTGCAGATAAGTTGTGTGGTAAAGATTTTAATTCTAAAATCTCAGTATCAGAAACTACTGCATACCCCACTAGATTCTGTCCTGTAGGACCCCTTCTGCATGAGCCGTCCACGTAGTATGTCACCTCGGCATCATGCAAGGGAACATCCGTAAGGTCTTTTCTAGGTAGTGTTTTTTGCTCAATCTGCTGCAGGCAGCTGTGTGGTGTGCCATCTGCAGGGGTTGGGAGCAAGGTTGATGGATTCAAAGTTGTGCATCATTCAATTGTCATATGAGGGTGGCTTAACAGTATAGTCATACAAGAAAGATGTCTAGCAGGAGAAAGATATGCTATTTTTTCTTGCAGTAAAATAATCATGACTGCATGAGGCACTCTCAATGTGAGAGGGTGGAACAACACTACTGAGGCCGGAGCCTGTACTGCCATTGCAGCTGTGACTACTGCTTGTACACAGTGGGGCAGGGATCGTGCCACTGGGTCTAGCTGTGATGAATAGTAAGCTATGGGACGTTGCTTGTCCCATATTGCTGTGTTAACACTGATGTCATATAGCCTTGCTTACAATCTACAGTTTGGAAAAAACATTTATGATAGTTTGGTAATCCTAAAACTAATGAAGATGCTATCAATTGCTTCAGTTTGCAGAAAGCTAATTCTGCTTCTGGTGTCCATTGTAATAAATCTTGTGCTGCCATAGGTTTCTTGTATATCAAGTTGGTCAGTGGAACAGACTCCAAGGCATAGTTTGGAATCCAACTCCGACAAAAATTAGTCATACCTAGGAAGGACATCATTTCCTTCTTGGTAGTCGGTTTGGGTGCTTGTATGATTGCTATTTTCCTATCCTCATCTAATATTCTGCCTTCTTTGGATATTAATTATCCCAGGTATTTAACCTGCTTTCTCCAAAGCTGCAGCTTGTTTTTGTTTACTTTATGTCCTTGAGTGGCTAAAAATCGTAACAATGCTATGGTATCTTCTCTGCATTCTTGCTGGGTGGGGGCTGCCAGCAGGATGTCATCTACATAAAGTAAAATCTGACTGCCTCTCGGTGGGACAAATCCCGCCAAGTTACTTGCCATTTCCTGTGCGAATATTGTTGAGCTTTCACAATATCCCTGTGGTAGTCATGTGTATGTATACCTTTTCCCCTGAAATGTAAATGCAAACCAATGCTGGCTGTCAGGGTGTATCGGTACTGAAAAGAATGCATTGCTAATATCTACCACAGAAAAATACTTCTGTTGAGGCTTTAAATCATTCAACAGGGTGTGTGGATCTGGCACCGTAGGTGCTCTAGGTATTACTGCATCATTTACAGCTTGTAAATCTTGGACCATACGCCATTCTCCATTTGCTTTCCTGACAGGAAATAAGGGTGTGTTACATGGTGAATCGGGCGATTTTACAAGTACTCCTTCCTTAAGCAAAGCTGCTATTATAGGTTTAATTCCTACTTCTGCATCTTTCCTTAAGGGATACTGTCTCTTTTGTTGTCTAAATGCTGACTTTGGCGTGATTGTAACTGGTCCTGCTGTATGGTTAAGTCCTACATCTGATTTTCCTGTTGACCAGAGAGTTTCTGGTATGCTTCGTAAGGCATTTTCTTCCTCTTCTAGTAAGAGTGCTAATCAGCTGTCCTCGCTAGACTGCAAGTGCACAGCTGGGTGTGTCTGTGTTATCCAATTTAACTTCTGCTTTTGTACTCCCTGTTCTGACAGTTCTAATTCTGTCATTTTTTTCCCACCTTGTGACTTTTTCTCCTAGGTCTGCCCACTTCACATTCTTGTCCTTAGTCAAACTAACATGTGGTAATTGATTAGATTTATAGAGTGCAAAGAATTCCTGGGGCAATGAACAGCTAACTACACTGTTCCCTTCTGTGTCCCAGTACAGATTACGTAATACTAATCTGTTTGCATGGTTTTAAACAGTTCTTGCTCATATTCCTTATCAGGTCCTGGTGTGTTACAATAATACAGAGTACAGTGCAACAAATGCTGTTTATCAGTGTCAAGAGAGGAGGACTTACTGATGGCTACATTCATCAGCTCTTCAGTTACTGCCCCTGGACCATTCGTAACCAAGTCCTGGCTGTACCAGTAAAATGTTTCACCCTCCGATCGCACTACAAAAGTATCTATTTGTCGCTGTGCTTCCATACACTGCATATTTGGAACTACTGCTATGCCAAATATCTGCATAAGGTCTCTGCGCAAAAGGTTTACCGGGCATTTTGCAGAAACAACAATTTTGCTTTTCTGGGTCATCCCTGAAACAGGGTCAGTTATTGCTATGTTATGGGAGAGTGACTCCCGATACAGCTGTCCATTAGCTGCTTTCACTAATAAGTAATCAAGTGAATCTGAATTTTCTGGTAGTTTGGAAGGATGTATCAGGGTCCGTGATGCCCCTGAGTCACACAGAAATCTAACTTCCCTCCCGTCTACCAGAAGTGTAACTTCCAGTTTCGTGTCTGCTAAGTAAAGCTCTAGGCTCAATAATGCTAAGTCTAAAATTTCACTTTCTTCACTATCTGTGATTTCTTGCACGTCCTCCATTCCTTCTATCACACCCTCTACTCCTTCTATCACATTCACATTTGTCTTTTCTGGGTTGTTCCTTTCCAGTGATTCCTGACTGTCATATAGTCAATCCTCACCCTCCTTATCTTCCGTGGCTACCTTCTTGTTTTGCTTGCAATCCCTTGCCAAATGTCCCTTTTTCCCAGATTTAAAACATTCACCCCTTTTCTTTCTCTCTTCAAACTCCTCTGATCGCTTATCAGATTGTTTGTTTCCCTGGGCATTTTTCTTGCCCTTCTTCCCAGACTGTACTACAAAGACTTCTGCTCTGTCTTCTACTGTAAATACTTGGGTTTTCTTTTTCTTTTTGTTATTAAAATGCCTTTCGGCATGTCTTGCATATTCAAGTAATGACTGTAGTCTACTTGTATGGTAATCTACCATGTGATTTGTAATAAAACTACTGATGGGTGCAATACTGCCTTTTAAAAATGCATTCTTTAGCTGCTGTTCATATGGGGAATCTTGTGTTTGGTCTTCAGGTACCTGCATTCCACAATGGTTATTAAAACATTCTAATAATCTAGCACAATATCTATCAACAGTTTCACCTTCTTGTTGAATGCATTGATTAATGCAAGTCCAGTCTGCCCTAGGCTTCCATTTCTCAGAGATTCGGTCTGTCAGACCGTTCACTCTGTTGTCTAGCTCTGCGTTACTATGTGGGAGTGGCTTATGTTCTGTGTCATGGGGATTCCAGTTGCCACTGATCATGTGCCAATCTGGACCTACAATTTGTCTGACTACTTTCTCTACTTCTTCCCCATTTAAATAACTTAACCTCATGCCCTGTAAGTCTTCTAAGAATTTTCTAAAATTAACTTTTGGATGGGGAATTCCCTCTGTGGCTTTCCGGATGTCTTTCGGTGTCCACGGCCTATATACCAGGATAGTTGGGTCCTGCCCTTCCTGTCCTGTCTGAGGATTTGGTACTTCTATGAGCGGACATATCTCTTCTCCGCTCATAGCTCGCGAACTTCCATTCCCAAAACTTGCCCGTTCCCGGCTGCTGTGCGTCCCTTGGCTGAGCGTGTACTCTACCTCTTTGCCTTGACTTGCCCCCTGTGACTTCGCCAGGTGGACACCTTGACCTAGCTAAAGTATTTTTAGCTCATTCATTTCCCTCAAGCAATAACTACAACTCTGCTGCCTCAACCCCCTTTTGGAATTGAATCAAGAGTCTTTCCAGAAGGATACAAGGAACCTCTTTGCCTTGATTTGCCCCCTGTGACTTTGCCGGGTGGACACCTTGACCTAGCTAAAGTATTTTTAGCTCATCCATTTCCCTCAAGCAATAACTACAACTCTACTGCCTCAACCCACTTTTGGAATTGAATCAAGAGTCTTTCCAGAAGGATACAAGGAATTATGTGCATCTGCTGCTAAACCATACATTAATATAAATTCTTAAACCCTGCTAGCTAATTTCAGTACGCTCCCTGCCAGGCAAGCCAGCAGCCTAAACTCCTCTTCTTTCTGTCTCCCTGTTTTTCTCCCCCATCTAGCCCTCTGCACTGCAATAGCTCCCTTCTCCCTTCAGGTTATTTTAGTCCAGAGTCTGCCCTAGTGGGCTTGGTGCACTTTAGCATTTGTCCACTAGCTGGCATCCTCTCCCCACTAATATAGACTTTAATTCACTCACTTGTTGTAATCTCTCACACTCTCCCCCAAAACCCTAATAGCCCCACTTCTACTCACCCCTCTACTACTTAGCCTCCTGCTACACAGCTCCACTGATAGGTTCTCGATCTCCTCCTGGGTTCTCACTGTTTCTGTCCTTGTTGTCATACTGTGCTGTACAGCTTTTTCTCCCTCCCTCCCTCATAACTATTTTATATTCCTGCCTGTGTTATCTGTTCTTTCTGCTATTACACTACACTACACTGTACTCTTCTTCTCCATCTCTCCTGCTTTCTCTCTCTCTCACCCTCTCCTCCTCTTATCTAACTTAGTATCCTGCTCGTGATCTCTCTGTCTTCCAATATTTAGCCCTATTCTTGGATCTCCCCTTACTCCCTCCATTCAAAACTGCCTGCTGGTTAACTCCGCTCTTAACCGCAGGAATCCAACTCTTCCAGTCTTTACCTGCTCACTATCATCCCTGCTCCTCCCCCCCTCCCCGCAGAAATACAACTCTTCCGGTCTTTTCCCGGTCAATAACATCCCTGCTCCTTCCCCCTTTATCCTCCTGGAAGTGATAAGAACCCCCCATCCTTTGGGTGCCATTTTCAAAACTCGCCCGTTCCCGGCTGCTGTGCGTCCCTTGGCTAAGCGTGTACTCTAGTAAGTAGAATTGTTTGTTTTTCGCTCTTTTCTTTGCGTTCAATACTGGTAATTCGCTAGGGTGGTGAATAACATTCTGACATACCACATATCTGCTGAATACTGTTAAGCTAGCTAGTCGAAATGTATTTTATTTCATAAGAGCGTTTGTGAATGTTTTCTCAGCAACGCTCAAGGCTAGTGTATTTTATAGTCAAATGCTTTTACTCTGCTGTTATTTTTGGGATTGTATCCTTTCTAGCAACCTCTAAACGCCATGGAGCTTACTAGTGTAATGTTTCTTGTGAACGCAACCTCCACATGCATGTCTTATCTTTGTAGATACTTAGCTAGATGCGGCCATTGGGCACATTGTTCAGAGATATTCCCCTGCCTATTATGACTGTACCTATTTACCATACAAAATTGTTATATTGTTTTCTTCTCTAATTTACAGATCTGATGCCTATTGGGTAATGCCCATTACTAAAGCGAGTACTGTGGAATTGATGTAAATTTACTCTATTACGCTAACTCCTTACATGTATATCTGATTGTTTTTTTTAAGTTCCTGAAAAGATTTAAGGAGCGCAGCATATTGGCTGCACTTTTGCTTTAAACTGAGGGCTTGAGATGCTCATATGTATGTATATCTGACTGTTTAAGTTCCTGAAATGATTTAATGAGCGCTGCTTATTTGGCTGTGCTTTTAGGTTAAACTGAGCGCTTGAGACGCTTTTGAACTGTTTACTGTTCATTAACGATTCAAAGGAACGCTGCTGTTTTATGATGCACTTAAGATACTTTATACTTGTTTTATTTGTACTCTGCTAATGCTAAATGCTCTAGTCTTGTTTTATTTGTACTCTGCTAATACTAAATTCCTTGCATTACAAATCATCATATACATATAAGGAGTTAGCGTGACCCCTGTGTTTCAACTGACCTGCATTAGCGGTTCAGTCACTTCTTTTGTTATTATTACTAATTTAAAATAGCGACCCTTGTCTAACAACTGCCTTGATTATTATTTTGGTTAAATGAATGCAATACTTTTCTATTGACTAATGTGATTTTAGCTAAGCATATATCTGCCTATATTTGTTCTGATATCTCCTAAATGTACTTTTATTTGACATTAACCACTAGCCATAACATTATTTTTAGACTTTGCTACTAGATAATTGTTGATGTTTTGCTTTAACACGTGTGTTTTGATACCAGCATATTGCCACTATTAGGAGACTAAGTGTTTTTCTCTATAATTATAAAGCTGTCTTTTCTCAACTTTTCTCCTGTTTACCAGCCACTTTGCCTTGATTTGCCCCCTGTGACTTCGCCGGGTGGACACCTTGACCTAGCTAAAGTATTTTTAGCTCATCCATTTCCCTCAAGCAATAACTACAACTCTGCTGCCTCAACCCCCTTTTGGAATTGAATCAAGAGTCTTTCCAGAAGGATACAAGGAAGTATGTGCATCTGCTGCTAAACCATACATTAATATAAATTCTTAAACCCTGCTAGCTAATTTCAGTACACTCCCTGCCAGGCAAGCCAGCAGCCTAAACTCCTCTTCTTTCTGTCTCCCTGTTTTTCTCCCCCATCTAGCCCTCTGCACTGCACTAGCCCCCTTCTCCCTTCAGGCCATTTTAGTCCAGAGTCTGCCCTAGTGGGCTTGGTGCACTTCAGCATTTGTCCACTAGTTGGCATCCTCTCCCTACTAATATAGACTTTAATTCACTCACTTGTAATCTCTCACACTCTCCCCCTAAACCTTAATAGCCCCACTTCTGCTTACCCCTCTACTACTTAGCCTGCTGCTACACAGCTCCACTGATAGGTTCTCGATCTCCTCCTGGGTTCTCTGCCCGCTCCGTTCACCCTGCAGGCTCACTCCGCTCTCCTACCCTACCCCCAATTCCCACCCACCCCCAGCACCTCTACATTTATCCCTCCAAACACCACACCCACTATTCTCTACACCAATCAATATCCAATACTCTGGAAACACCCACTGCCTTTTCCCTCCAAAATTAAACTCATAATCTCTCCAAAATACATCACACCCAGCCTATAAGCTTAATTTTCCCCTCTTACACACATCCCCAACCACACCCTCTCCAACCCCTAACATAACCATCCATTCCCTCCCTACTACTAGGCAGGTAACATATCCTCTATATATAATTTGTCCCTTATATTCATATATAACTCAATAACTTAATTGATCCCTTACTAACCCTATCTCAATATGCTCTCAAGACCCACAACTATCTCCCTTTTATCACTATTACTTCTAAATCTATCCTTTCTCCACTACTTCACCCAACCCTTTAATTCACATCATTCACAGTCCTTCCATGTAACCAACCACCTTAACTCCCCTTTCCCTTACTCACACTCTCCTATCTCTCTCCATCTGTATCCAATAAAAAACATCCTATTTTTCCCATACAAAACTATCGCCACTCAAAAATATTCTACTCCCATTATATCTAATACATCTTTCAGAATTACAATAGAACCCAATCTTTTCTCTAAGCTGTCCAATTAACTTTTGGACTCACACCTTCATCTAATCACCAGCCTATTATCTGGCGATATTCATCCCAACCCAGGGCCCCCACCTCAACCACTATAGATAAGTCCATATTACTTACCTCTTTAAACTCCCAAAGCATAGTTAACAAAGTCCCAAACCTCCATGCCTGGATCATTCATAATAAACCGGACATACTATCCATTTCTGAAACTTGGTTAAAACCCCACATTAAAGACCCTGAAATAGTTCCACCAAACTATTCTATCATTAGAAAAGACAAGTCCCACAAAAAAGGTGGAGGAATAGCTCTCCTTCACTCATCCGCTTTGTTAGTCACTCCCTACAACAAACACATTCCACACTTTAAAAACACTGAACTACTCCTCACTCTACTTCAAGTTAACAAACATAAATACATTTGTCTAGCTTCCCTCTATATCCCCCCAGGTGATAATATTTCTATACTTGAAGATTCTCTCCTGGCTCTCCAATAACATTAGCAATGAAACCATAATTTTAGGAGACATGAATATTAACTGGGCCTCTATACAGTCTCCAACAAACTCTCTCAACATCAACCTCCATAATTTTTCTCAACTAATCAACACAGTAACACGCCCCTCAAAGAACCTCCCTGGCGGCAGTATACTGGAATGGATTCTAGTCTCCCATTCCCATTATTATTCTAATAGTGGCACTCTTTCAGATTCCCTTAGCGACCATACACCCATCTTCACTCACTGACTCCCCTCAAAACTACTTCTCACCCATAGTTTCATAACTACCCGTAACCAAAAAAAATTTAACCCAACAACCTTTTCAAACTCTCTAAAAGCTATAAACTGGAACTGTCTAAAAACATTACCCCTAGATGATGCAGTTGCCCACTTTAACTCAACATTCCTAAAACTACTAGACTCACAGGCCCCCTTACAAACAAAAAGAATGAAACTTAAATCCGCGCCTTGGTTGACCAAGAACACACTTTCAACCATGCGGCTTAGAGATAAAGCCTGGGCACACTATCAGAAAAACAAGATCCCCTTACTTCATAATGAATACAAAACACTTCGAAATAAAGTAAAAAAAACTCATCATCTCTGATAGACAAAACTACTTCTCTATACTCCAAAATAATAATAAAACAAACCCTCAAAGATTCTGGAAAGGTATTTCTATCCTACTTAACCCCAGTAAACCAGACACTCCAACCCCAGACCCCAATGCTACTGAATTAGACCTAGCTACCCAATTTAATTATTTTTTTACTGAATCTATTGCCAAATTAACCTGTTCATTTTCAAACACCTCCACATTTTCTAATACACCCCCACCCTTCACTACCAACACTCAGTCCAGCACTGTTACCATTCCCTCTTCTCAATATTCTAACTCTCTACCCTCTTCTCCTACTGTAACTTCTTCATCATCCCCATCACCCCCTAATGCTCCCTTCTCCTACTCCCCTGAATTCTCACTAAAACCTATTCCTACTTCTATCATAAAAAAACTCCTCCTGAAATTGAAGCCATGCACTAATGCCCCAGACAATATCCCATCTTACTTTCTCAGCATAGCTGCTGAATCAATTGCCTACCCCATCAGCATCTTAATTAACCGCTCTCTCCAAGAATGTATAGTACCTCAAATCTGAAAACAGGCCTTTATCATACCTTTACATAAGGGTGGTAACAATAACAATATTACCAATTTCCGCCCCATCACTATCCTTTCTCCCATTTCTAAACTCCTAGAAAAGTGTGTCCAACTTCAGCTACTACCACATCTCTTGGATAATAACCTTCTAACTCCTACACAACATGGTTTCAGACCAAATCACAGTACCATGACAGCCCTCCTCTCCTTCCTCGAAATTGTAAATAAAGCCCGCGACTCTGGTCTACTTGTCTCCACCCTACTACTTGACCTCTCCAAGGCCTTCGATACTATCTCACATAGCCTGCTTTTAACTAAACTCTCAGAACTTAACCTATCTCCCCCCTCCCTGAACTGGTTCTCCAGCTATTTATCCAATAGATACCAAGCTGTAAAATGGAAAAAGGCCACCTCCTCATTCCTCACTACCCCTACCGGAGTTCCACAGGGCTCCATACTGGGTCCCCTTCTCTTCAACATATTTATAAATGATCTCCACAAATCAATTCCATTCTCAAACATCATTCAATATGCTGATGATTCGACTATTATCTGCTCTGCCACATCTATCCCCACACTCACAAAACTTACACAAGAAGCTTTCTCAACCACTGAATATTGGATGAAAAAAAATCACCTAGCACTCAATGCTTCTAAAACTAAACTAATGGTATTTACCCCTTCTAAAGTCACTCCTGTCGATATCAATGCATTCTCAATTACTAGTCAAAATAACTCACCTCTAGAACTGGTGACAGACACCAAGTTACTCGGGGTCCAAATTGATAGCCAGCTCAAATTCAACTCCCACATACAAATAAATATAAAAAAAAAACATTAAAAACTAGGTATGCTCTACCGACAAAATCATTCCTTCATACCTGCCTCCAAAATCACTTTCTCTACTTCCTTTCTTATCCCCTCTCTTCTATATGGAGCTCCACTTCTAACTAATCTACAGTCTACTCTAAAAAAACAACTCTCCTCTTGCTACAACAAAATCGCCAAGTTTGCTACCAGCCATAAGTCCTCCACCCACCACTGTTTCTCCCTTCAAAAACTAAAATGGCCAGAGCTTCCCAATCATCTCACCTACATTCAACTATCTCTTGCCCATAAGCTCATTTTCAACGCCTCCCTCTGCCCATCCCTCTCCTCTGCCTTTAAAATGTACCTTCCTAATAGACTATTAAGGTCAAACAATCAAAATCTATTAGAAGTGCACAGACCAACTCATCCCCCAGGCAAAAACCTTCTATCCTATGGCACTGCTTGTCTCTGGAACTCCCTACCGCCATCCATTCGCACCACCCCAACCATTTTATTTTCAAAAGATCTCTTCATTCTTACCTACCTTCCCAGTGGGAATGCTCCTGCTCCCACCCCTCATAACTAACACTAGAACTGCTTCTGCTCGCACCCCTCATAACTAACACTAGAACTGCTTCTTTCTTCATCTTCCTTCATCCCCCTGTTTATTCCAGCTATTTTTTCTCTAACAACTACTCTATTATTCCTATGGTATAAGCAATTAATGTATCAGACCTAACCTCTTAAGTTTATGCTTTTTAACATGTAATAATCTTCTTGCACTGCCTTGCAACATGCCTTTGATAAACTGTATCATCTGCTAGTTCCATCACAACTCTGTATTATTTCTAATGCTTGTTAACTATTTGAAATTATTTGTTTGAACATTTTAGAATTGTATAACTTATCAACAATAATCTATTGTACTTAGACTGTTTTGGAGCTTTTCTCCCCAGGACTCCATTGAAAACGGGTTCATCTTGGCGCAATGGACTATCCTGGTAAATCAACTGCAAATAAATAAAATAAAAATAATTATACCATGACCCCCCCCCAAAACGTGCACGCTGATTGGCCAGCGTGCACATTGTAAATCGAGTTATACTAATGGAAAAAGGTCCGGTCGCCCGGACTTTTTTCCATTAGTATAACTCTACTTTTAAAACACTGTCTCGCTATGTTAAATGGGTTTAACATAGCAAGACAGCTTTAAAATAAGCAACGGAGATCTCCGTTGCTTATTTTAAAGCTGTCTCGCTATGCTAAACCCATTTAACATAGCGAGACAGTGTTTTAGCAACGGAGAAAGCAAGATCTCCGTTGCTTTTTTGTTTTGCTATGTTAAATGGGTTTAGCATAGCGAGACAGTTTTAAAATAAGCAACAGACATCTCCGTTGCTTATTTTAAAACTGTCTCGCTATGTTAAACCCATTTAACATAGCGAAAACAGTAAAAAAAAGCAACGGAGATCTTGCTTTCTCCGTTGCTTTTGCCCACAGCTCTGATGTACTGCACAGGCGTGCAGTACATCAGAACTGCCGCGGATGCCAGACATCTGCGGAAGGGCAGTAAACAGGCATTATACTATGCCATTATTTAAGAAAAGTAATAGTTTCTTTTCTTAAATAATGTCATGGTATAATAGCAATAACCCCCTTCTGGGTGTGGGTAGTGCTGTATTTACCCACGGTTGGCTTTGTTTGGTCCCTCGGGCTTCACCCTCGGGACCAAACCACGCCAACCGTGGGTAAATCCAGCATTACCCACACCCAGGCGTGGGTTATTGCTATAATAAAATATCCCCCTCTTATTTTACGTGTTCGAGACCTAGTCTCGATGGGATCTCTGACAAACGGTTTTGGCTTTGCAGGGACAGCCGGGTATAGTGGAGGTGGACCAGTTTGTCCACTAGCTTCATATTCTGGTAAGGGAAGCGGAGGGGGCGGAGGGGCCGATGCTATTACCAAGTTATTGTCCTCTTTATCTAGAAACATTGCTTTTGAATTATTACTCTTTTGTTCCCTGCGGTTTGATTCCTCAATCCACCTGTGTGTCTGAGGAATGCCTAATTGACATTGCTTTTTTACCTGACCTTTTGTGTCGGTTTTAAGCTGTTTGACAAGTTTAATAAGTGAGGATTTTTCTAATTTGCCATCAAATTCATATTTATTAACCCATTTTGTATAGTGTCTAACATTGTCGGCACGTTGTAATTGCATATATTTCGCGTCTTCGGTTAATGGTGGATCTCGGGATCTTTTTGTGCACTTATTTCCATGTTGTCCTAAAAAGTTAAAAATGTTACATAACCCTTCTTATCACGTGGTACCACAATTTCTCTTTTTCACAGTTTATCTAGAATAACTGCCTACCTATTCTGTTTCCCTGATCTATGACAAGACAGCAATCTTTTTGTCCCTGATCTGTACAAAACAAATCTCCCTGACAAAACAAATATTGTAACAAGTCCCTGATCTAAAACAGAAAAAGGTAAATTCCTCCTTACCTGAGCCTCCATGATTGATCGTCTAGTTCGCAGAAATACTGTTAATTCGTCCTCCAGTCGCAGGTCAGAAACAGTGGCTGGCCTCTTTTGAACAACAATTCAGTCAGAGGTCTTTCAGTACAGAAGAACCGATGTGGTATCTTCCCTGTACGGTTTCATGCCACCGGGCCCATCTGACCTGAGTCAAAGAGTGAGAGTTTCCGGTCCGAAGGACCAATCTGGCAAAGGAAAAAACAACTTCAAAAAGATCAATACACGGCAGGTTCAGGTTAAGGCACTTTAATCTTGCAGCAAGGAGACAAAAACGTGCTAATACAAAGTTTGTCTAACTAGAATCAGGAAGTGGAGCTATTCTTATACATTTCTTACAAGACATTGCCTACTAAGCTGACGTAACAAATCACAAGTTTTAACATCATTACATTATAGCAGCTGTTTGGCCATGATTTTCTGCTTGCACTATCAATTTTATGAAAAACTTCCTAAGAAAAACAACGTGGCCTTGATGACCACCGGTCAGATACAACTTCTCACTATGCAATGTTACCATTCAAGGTACTATGGCTAATTCGAGCACAAAGCAAGTACAGATTATAGTTAACTTCTTTAAGCAGTCTTTGTCTAACTGTATCTATATTCCTCTGCAGCTGTGCATGTTCTCATAACACGAACATTCAATAACATTACAGAAAACAATATTGTTCTATTCATTATTTTCCTGGCCTAGCAGATAATCACCAGCTTCTCAGTACATTTCCAAAAGGCATAAACATGGATTTTGCTGTGCTAGCAAAATACTAGGTCAGAGAGCATCTTGCAAGTTTCAGAAAGCATACTGCAGTTTGAAAAGCATCTTTTAGTTTCATACAAAACTATGCTGTACATAAAATAGAATGAAATGTGTTAACTCTTTTAGCTTCTAATAAGCACTAAACACATACATTAATACATAATTTTCTGACACTGTCCCTCTAAACTGTTCTGTTGGTTTTGCAGAAGAGGTTTAGATCCCTAGAATAAGTATTTCTGATGTGATCTGATTTGCTGTTATACAGTAAATACATCAGTAATAGATTAGAGGATGCCTTATATGCCATACACAGGTCACCTCTTAGAAGTCTGTACTTTACTGAGTAGAGTGACAGGGCTTTGAGTCAATCCATGTAGGACATGTTGTTTAGTCTTGTACCCATTTAGTAAGTGGTGTGGGCATTCCAATTGTTGCATGTATCTGGACAGATACATGCCAAAGGGGGCATTGTATTTAATGACTGGCCTAATGAGGGCTAACTAAAGGGGGACAATGACATCTGTAGATCTAGACACAATCACTTTGTTTATAAGCTGTGTGATATAGAAAAGTTTTTGTGTAGCAATAGACACATGTTGGTCATAAGTTAGGTCACTGTCTACATGAGTTCCCAAATCCAGAACAACTGGGTCAACTCTAAGGATCAAATTTTATTTGATTTGAAGAAGGCATGTCATCATTTTGAGTGGGAAATTAATTTTTACAGTTATGAGATACAGAAAATTTTGGAGAAGGGCTTTCAACATGCTACAAGTGTTGTACATTTTCCCTCCCTTTGATATTTTTATTAATGTAGTAATCTCGGAGGAAGCCCATATCAGAGAAGGTATCAGACAAGGCCTATTTATCATTATCCATGAAGAATTATCAGTGAGGGTCCTTATGCAGTTAAAGACCCATGAGGAAGATACATATGCTGATAACTGTATATTTAATTTCAGGTAAATTCATACCTATCATAAGCTTCATAGTAATGTATCTAAGCATTCTTAGGAAACTTTATTCATTCGTTCATTCATTTATTCAGTTATTCAATTATAATAGATAGTTTACTGTTAAAAACTCAATGCTTAGAAGGTCCAGTCTACGAATCCCTGCAACGTTTCCTTAAACGTGTGCATGCTAAATACCAGCAGGCATAAAAACAACACTGAACGCCAAAACTCCCTACCACTTCAGACTCAGGAACTAGCGCTAACATGGGTCCGGCTCTTGGTTTGATATTTTTCAAAACTGAACACTTATTTATTTTTATTCATGTTTTTCAGAACTGATAATAGCAACATTTTTAGCACTGACATGTAAGAAGTAATATAGTAAAGAACAAGTTAATGGTAATCTACTGTAACAAGAAATCCAGTTTTTTACACCTGCAGATTTGTCATCACCTCCCAACCAAAAAAAAAAACTAAATACATAAAGAAGTTTAGTTTGTAAAAGAATTGAAAATGTGAAATCTGAAAGGTGACCAAAGTTTTGGAACGTGAATATCCAAATTATCATTATTAGCCAAAAATTCTTGGATAGCAAGTTCAATTTCTGGATGAAAGAGTTTAATTATTTGAAAAAAATAATATTTTGTCTTACTAAAATTACAAGCTAAAGAATTTATGAGTAAAGCAAGTGGGAATGTATATATATATATATATATATATATATATATATATATATATATATATGTGTGTGCTAAATGTGACTGAAAAGGCTGGGAAGAATAAACACTAGGTGCATAGAAAACTTCCAAACTGTGAGGACTAAAAACCAAAAATAAAAAATAAAAATAAAAAATGAAGGAGTTGGACACCAAGCTCAAACTTGATCCTGAGCGCTTTTGTTTGATTTATTTGATATATACGAATTTCATCAGGGTAACAGTATGCATTACTGGCAAAAAGCAGGCTCCTAAATATTATACAGGAATGCTAAAAAGGTGGATAATGCTAGGTTTTCATTGGTTCAAAAAGCAGGCTACTAAATATTAATAGGAATGCTAAAAAGGTGAATAATACTATGTTTTCATTGGTTCAAAAAGCAGGCTACTGAATATTAAACAGGAATGCTAAAAAGGTGGATAATACTAGGTTTTCATTGGTTCAGTTGGCTAAAGCGATAGGCTAATGGGAAGATTCTCTGCCGCTATAGTTACACACATATAGCAAAGAAAATTAAAATCTGTTTAAACATATATATTATAGAAATGGTGCAAAAAATAATCAAGCCTGCTTAATGTCGTATGCCTAAGATCTGGGTGAGTGTGACCTTATTGTAAAGGATATATTGTTGTCCAAAGATCCCTTAATTTAAATAAGAAACTGTAATAATTTGCCTTCATGTCCTTTATTCTTTGTATTATTTCAATAAACATTAAAGTCCAATGTTAAAATAATATCTTGTGAATTATGTTGGAAAATACCTTCCTTTAATACTTGCTCAAAAATGTCATTAGTCATGAAAGTGGCATGGATAGACCCCAAAAATAAATCAAAATATTTTAAAGAAGTCTCAACAACAAGACTCTGCAGTGGTGATCAAAAAAGAGTCCACTATGATAAAAGTGAATGAAATAGCCACACTTGCTGATTTGTTGTTATAGGAATTAATTGCCACATTAGAAAAAGCCTTATAGCCAGTTAAAACCTGATGCTAATCTAAAGCAAGGTGAGTCTCTTGCTAACATCAGCAGAAATCTGAAAGAGATATTTAATCAAATTACACTTCTTAATATGGTTATTCAAACCTTTAGCATTCATTCAACAATCTGAATGATGCTGATTTGAAACAGATTTGAACCAATATCCTATTAGGTGACTTGGAGATAATCCCCCTCAAATAAAAAAATTACCATAATAATTTTCATATAAAATCCATGTAGCCTTCACACAGAATGGATAAAGAATCCTATGAAAAGTATAAACTAGGCTTATGGCAGCAGTTTACTAGTGTTTTCTGGTCCCTGATTAGCAGAAGGAAAAAAAAATATCAAGCATATTCCCTTCTGCTGGAGGTTATTCAGATCTGACTGTTTGAATGTAAAATGGGTGGTAAATCTTGTAAAATATTTATCTGTGAATGATGAAGAGCAAAGGTATCTGATTTAGGTACAGTAGTAAAAATCGTTCTTCTTTCTGATAGGGAATGAAAACATGCAGTAATGATTCTGTTATATCCTAGGAGGTGGGCAACATCTGGTTGAACAAATGACAAAGGGTCTTGGATATCTCAGCCATTTCAGTTAATAAATTTAAGCAAGTGGAAGAAGGAGCTTATGAGTTCTCTAAATGTTCAGGTATTCCACAAAATGAAGATTGCAGCTAATTGCTCTCATTTCCAAATTTAAACTTTCCCCTATTTCACTTTTACATTGTTTGATAATTTTAGAATGTTGTGTGAAACATTATCATAATCTTTTTTTATGATGTAAAAAGCTTACTTTCCAACATAGACTCCTCATAGGTTCATAGGTTCATAGGTAGATACTAGGCTACTGGCCCTAAGGGCTATATAAGCCTAGCCAAAAAGGTATCATGGCTTTCGCCACCCAAGAAAATTATTTTCCTGTGCCCCTGTTGAGCAGAGCCACAGAAGTGATCCCTGAGTTGAATTTCCTATCTCCCATCCAATCATCAAGATTCTTCTTGAAGAGTGCTAATGAGGAGCTCTGTTTGATATAGATAGGTAGTTTGTTCCAGAGTGTGGGTAGTCTCTGGGACAGGAATCTATCCCTCCAGCATGTTCTGTTTATTGTTGTGACAAGGTTTATGTCTGTAGAGAGTGTAGCTTGGAGGGATTGGGATTTCTTTAAATGGAACATGTCCAACAGCTCTGAGTTCGACATAGCACTGTATGTAAGGCAGAGATTGTCTCTGAGAAGGTGATATGCGATGGAGTAAAGTTGGAGTTTTTTGAGATGGTCTGTGTAGGGCATCTGTTTGAGGCCGGTAATCCTCTTTGTAGAGTATTTCTGCGGCCTTTCCAGTTGTTGTAGATGTCTTGTGAGGTACATACCAAAAGGGGCACTGTATTCTAAAATGGGTCTAATGAGTGATGAGTAGAGGGGAACAATCACCTCTTTTTTCCTGGACGAGAAACCTTTTATGATGAGGTGTGCCACGTAGAAGGATTTCCTGACTATTGTGGCAATGTGATTATCAAAGGAGAGACTACTGTCCACCTGTGTCCCAAGGTCTCTTATCACGCTTTTGGTGTTAAGTAGACACACCTATGTGGTAGCTCATGGGAACAGAGTTTTTATCAAGGGGGATGACAATGCACTTTTTGGCATTGAGCTTGAAGCTGTGGCTTTGACACCAGGCATCTGTCTCAGCAAGGCCCTTTTGTAGGATGTCCACATCGTTAGGAGTTTGGATTATGGCTCCTAGTTTGCAGTCATCTGCAAACTTCATTAGCCAAAGACCTTCTGTGTTAGCCTGTACTTCAGAGAAGTAGATACCAAACAGGAGAGAACCCAGGACTGAACCCTGTGGTACTCCACTTGTCACTGGTCTGAAGTTGGATTTGGAGTCTGCTATTTTCACAGTGTGGGTTCTGTCAGTGAGCCAGTTGGTACCCCATCTTGTGACATAGGGATTTATACCTAGTTTAGTGAGTTTATCTATAATTCCAGAGTGGGGGATGGTGTCAAAAGCCTTGGCAAGATTTAGATAGACTGTGTGAACCACCTTACCCTCATCTATGTGTTTGGTGACCGCTTCAAGGATGTCTATCAGGTTTAGGAGACATGATCTGCCTTTTACAAACCTGAACTGGGTGGGTCCAGAGTTTGGAGATTACCAATGTCATTGTTTATAAGTTCCATGATGATACATTCTATATGCTTGCAGACCAGGCTCGTCAGGCTAATGGGGCAGTAGTTTCCAGGGTCTGTGGTGGCTCCCTCTTTGTGGAGTGGGATGACCATCACTATGCGCCATTCAGTGGGCATAAAGCCTGAGGTAAGGCTATGATTGAACATGGTACTTAGATGGGGTGTCAATTTGTTCTGTAGTTGGTGTAGAATGCAGCCTGGGATGTTGTCAGGTCCCATGGATGTTGTATTCTTGGCTTTGGAGGGTGTGTTTTTTACCTGTGCAGCCATGATTACAGGAACTTTGCATTCTTCCGGTATAGAGATGGGCCTTTTAGGGGATGAGAGGGGGATAAAGTTAGCACTGAACCTGTCTGCCAGGATATTGGCAATATCAGTTGGTTCTGTATATTTAGTGCCATTGTGCTGTAACTCAGAGCAGATCTGAGTGTTGGCATTGATATTCTTGACATAGCTATAGAATGCTTTGTGGTTGTCTTTAGAATCAGTGGCGATTTTGTTTTCATAACTAGCTTTGGAGGATTTTATGAGGAATCTCAGCTTCTTACTAAGGCTGACCAGGGAGTTCCTCCAATCATGGGATTTTACTCTCTTTTGCAACAGTTTTTTTCTTCTGTTGTAGAGTTTGTTTATGGCATGGCACCACCAGATTGTCTTCCTTTTTTTGGAGGATAGCCTCTTGGTTCTGTTGGGGATTGCATGATCCATGCACTCGTGTAAGTGCTTATAAAATGCATTTGTGTAGGATTCAGCAGTCGTACCTCAATTGTCCATCTGCACTTCTATCTTAAGAAGTGTGAAGTTGGCTTTGGAGAAATTTTTTACGGTGGTTTCCCTAATGAGGGGTGGGGGCAAGATGTGAATGTCTAGGGTGATTAGCTTGTGGTCAGATCTGAACAATGAGGAACTGACCTCTGGTGTCGAACACAGGTTGTCCATGTTGGTAATGACCAGGTCTAGGATATTGCTGCCCCTGGTGGGAGTGTGGATAAGTTGAGCCAAGGCATTGGAATTTATGAATTCCAGAAAACGGACAGCAAAAGACTTGGTACATGAGTAGTTTTCCCAGTTAATGGTGGGGTGGTTAAAATCGCTCATTATTAGGCTGTTAGGTTGTACCCTAATATTTTCCAGTGTATCAAGAAATGAGGAGTGAGGTGCTGGGGCATGGTGGGGGATCTGTAGTAAGATACAATTTGGATTGTGGTCTTGCCCAGAGATAGTTGCACTTGGACAATCTCGGGTGCATTATGCTGAGCAACTAGCCTGGAGGTGTGGATATCCTTAATGAATATTTGCATGCCTCTGCCTTTATTGTTTCGGTCCAAGTTAGGTGGCCGAAAGGTGTGGTATGAATTATGGCCTGGTAATGCAGGGGTGCTCTCTGGTGCATTAAACCAGGTCTCTGTCACTGCACAGATGTCGATGTTCTCCATTTTAAGGAGTGCCTCGAGTGATTGCATTTTGAGGTTTAGACTTCTAGCATTGAGTAGCATTACCCTCAGATTTTGCTTGCTTGTACCTGTTACAGTGGTGAATTTGTCATTTGTATCTTGCCTAAAAAAGGCACCATAGGGGTGGCAAGAGCCTTAGCCAGTATCTGGAATCCCAAGGGTGACATCTCTGGCAAAGCATCATAGTCTGTCGATCATGTTATCCCAGGTAGACAGATACTGGATCTCCTTAGAATGACACCAGTAGCTAAGCTAATTGTTGAAATTAATCATTTTGTCCTTGTACTGTGGTATCATTCTGGGTGATGGCAGGATACTACTCAGGGCTAGGGTCATACCTGCCTGGGCTACAAGATTGGAAAGCTCCTCCATGTCTCTTTTCATGTAGTCCAGGGAGGTATATCTCAGGTCATTCAGACCAACATGGACAATGACAGAGTCATATTGGTACTTGTTGTGGAGTGACCTGAGTGCATCCATTATGTGGTGGATCCTTGCACCTGACAGGCAGCTGACAGTAACTTTCTCCTTGTTTAGCCTGGTGAGTGGAACAACACTTTGCCTGACTATAGAGTCACCTATGGCTAGAGTGTTGGGTACATTGTTATGCCTTATTGGCTGTGGTTGAGTCGCATACTGAATATATGGGCCATGTGTCTTTTGGGTTGTGTTAGGGGGTGGAGGTTTCTTGCATTTCTGCTTTGGAGTTCCCTATTGCTTGAGCAGATTTTTATTGAGAGCTTCCACTAATGTAGGTGTGTGTTTTGTGTTTCTATGTGTGTGTTTTGGTGGTGTAGGTTTTGAAGGACTATGTGATGAGTGTGGTGTGGTGCAAGTGTTTACCTTCTCCTCTTGACTGTCTAGTCCAGTCTTAGGTGAAGAGTGCTTTGCTTCCAATTTGGCTGTGTAAGTGCATCTCTTACAGGTTGTAGTGTTCAGTGTTTGGAGGAGAGGATTGTCTGTGTACATGAAACAATTGCTGCATTGCCCCAAGATGCCCATATTCATCAGGTATACAGGAGAAAATACCGGGAGCTGACCCTTAGACACGCCTGGATAGGTGCTTATTTATTAAGTACTGAAACTGTTTTCCTCTAGACAAGTGAGGAAAGTTGAGTGCTGTAGTAATTTGTAACTTATTTAGAACTTACAATGAGTTCTGAACAAGTGCTGAGCTCAAAGAAACAGATTTGATTGCTAAAACTAAAACTGGCTACCTCTAAGGGAAAATTCTAAGAGTAGACTTTATGGCACCGGGAATGCTTTAACCCTAGCTAAGCGGTGATGCATAAAGTGTTTTTTTTTTTTAGATAAGCTACCTAGTGCTTACCACTCCAACTGATAAGCTAGAAGGCTTCCTTCCAACACAGAAAGGCTTGGGGTCTCATAAACTTACAAACAGTCTTGGATACAGCAAATCTGTATCTGGACTAGACTACTTACAGGAAAGGCAGAAAACAAGCTTAGAATTTTTTTGGTAAAGTGGAAAGGGAATAAGGGGGAGCAGAAGACAATTCAAGGTTAAGAAACAAAGTGAGTTGGCCTTCTCAAATGTTCTCCCTGTATTAGGTAGACTGAGGTAATAACACTAGACTGGGAGTAGTGTCCCAGATCAAATTTACAGTAGGCATGGGCAACTGCAAAGCCACCAAGTATAAGAACAGGTTACCAATAGGGAGGGAGGGTGGGAAACAAAAATCAGAACAAACAAACCCAAACAGATGCTTAACAATTGTAAAAAAATTCTAGTTAATACCTCACACACAGTGAAACTAGCTAGAAAAGTATGCAACAGACAATAAAAGTGCTATAAATAACTCGTACAAATAAGCAAAAAACAGGATTCTTAATGTTATATATCACAGATCAGTTTGCTCAGTGCCCTTCCTCCAATTAGCTCAGTGTGAAATGGCAGAAACACTCACAAGTTAACTTCTTAACTAACAAAGTTGAAACCTGAAACAAGTTTAAAAAAAAGTTCAAAAGAACCAATGAGGTGCTTACTCCAAGCCGTAGTCCAGGTAACCCCAATCAGCCAATGACCATAAACACTTCACTGTCACTGAAATGCTATACTGGCTTTGGCTAAACTAAGATGGCCTGGAACATGTGCTCAGACACACAGCCTCTGCCAACAAACAACTAGGCCCAAAACACAAGCCTGAATATGGACAATGCTACTACTCACACTACTTGGGTAGAAAAAAACTGCAGAAATCTTTAAATAGATAAAGGAGCAAGGAGAATCTATAGAATGCTTTTAACTGCAAACATTTAAGTTATATGATACACTCCTTGGCAGGAAATCAGAACAAACAAACCTAAACAGATGCTTAACAATTGTAGAAAATTTCTAGTTAATACCTCACACAGAGTGAAACTAGTTAGAAAAGAATACAGCAGACAATAAAAGTGCTATAAATAACTCGTAAAAATAAGCAAAAAAACAGGATACTTAATGTATCTCAGATCAGTTTTCTCAGTGCCCTTCCTCTGATTAACTCAGTATATGCAAAAAAAAAAAAACAACCTGCACAGCTTGGTGAAAAACTGCCAGTTTTAAATCTTTAAAGCTATTAGTAAGCTGCTTGACAAGTTGAACAAAAGGGGTTAAAAATTAAGTTTAGCTTTGAGAGAAATCATCCATTGCTGCATCTTCTTTGAGAATGCATCTGTTTGAAAAACATGAGGTACAGAGTAAAAAGGAAAAGGTTCAATCGGCAAAGCTGCCTTCTTAACACTTCTGTATACCGGAAAGCTGAATTATAAGTACCTGGTTGTTTAGGTGCTGGAGAGGATTCATGAGTTCCTGTTGCTGTTCTTGGTCCTCTGGCTGCTCCAGTTGTTGTTCTTGGACAAGAGACCAAATGCTCAAGGACTGAGATGTCTCTTGAGAGGATAAACAATGGGAAAGTGAATCTACAGGTATGAAGTTATATATTTTTGCAGCCAAAATGTAATTCTGATCCAGACATCTCAGGAGAAAAAAAAACTGCAATATTTTTTTCTTGGAGTGTATTTTACTTCTGGGGTGATAATAGTAGACAGAACAAACAAGGAATGGTAAGTTTTGACTCAAAATTGGAATGCTGATTCATGTCTGTGGAAAATGAAGAGCTGGTATGTTTTTATGGAACCCACATGTTTTAGAGCTTTTTCAAAAAAAAAATAAAGGATAAAACAAAATATTTCACCACATGATTTGAATGTGCACTGACATTTTGTACAACACTGACATTTGCCTTGTGCTTCTTCAGTGGCTGCGTTTCCTTGGCTGTTCTCTCCATAAATTTATTTAACTGTATGAAATCAGTAGTTCCATTGAGCCCATAAACAATTTTTAGGGAAGACCCTGGGATAGGTCTCCTCACAGACAAAGGCAAATAAAAATACCAATATTACAACCATAAACAAACCAACTAACATGGCCGAGTAATAAAACTTTATTAAAATAAATAAAACCAGATAAATGCTTTTGAGTACCAGCCCTTCTTCAGATCTAATAAGCTACAGTTTAAAAGTTCATTTAATATACTATGTAACCAATAGCAACTTCTCAACATTCAATGTAATCTTCATTGTTTCAGCACTGGCCTTAAAGGGACCTGTGCATTCAAACCAGGAAACTTGTGTGTTTGTAGTCTTATAATCCAGAGTAGTTTGGCTAACTCTGTATCACTAACAGCATCCCCACCTCTTGTCTTCTGATTGATAAGTTGTAATACCATAAATTCAAAACAATGATCCTGATGTAAAAGAATATATTTAGCTAATACGTTCAGTTGATTTTTATGTTTGAGATCTTGCACATGATGAAAAATTCTTTGTTTCAACATACAATTGGCCTTTCCACACATCACATGGATGGCAATATAAACTAAATTGCTTGAATGACAGTCCACATAATTCCATCATTAAAAACTTTTAGCTGTTATAGGATGTATAAAAACGCATCGCTTTGAAATAAATTTACATGCTTTACAGCAGTAACATGGATATGTTCCCTTCTTATGGTGAATTGTTTGTTTTTTTTTTTCTTTTGAAAATTATAGCACAATTGCTTTTTCAGACTAGCATTATTCTTAAAAGCAAACTTGGGTTTATCCCCAACCAAAAATACCAGTATGTAAGTATCAGTACAACAGTTTTTAACATCATTAGGACATAAACAGATATTTATGTGGACAATTAATTAAGAAGATAGTTAATCACAAGCTGCTTGAGAGACCCCCATAAGATGCATGGAATAGTTAGCAAGAGAGTATGTAATACACTGCCTGGCAGTTTGCACACCAGTTTGTGGATGAGCAATGAGTCTGAAAAAAATGCTGAAGACATGGGTAAAATTTAATTCAGAAACAAGCTTTAAATTATTTGTATATTTTGCTTCTGGTAAGAGAAGGAACACTGATATCTAGATGTGAGTAGCTGTGGTGAGATAAGCACTAGTAGTATCCACGTAGTTGCCGAAAAAAGAATCATAACTATTCATCATTGCGGGTAAACCTTGCTTTACTGAAGTTATACTTCTTGCAGTGTGTAGAATATTGTACTTCCTTTCTGTTTGTGTGCAACCAAACATTGGATGACACTGAAATGTTGCTATAACTTACTTGGATAGACGGAAGTTTCTTTGCTCACCAGTGGGAGTGAGGAGCCTTGAGCAGCCTATCTGTCCCTGAAGGAGATACCTCAGCACAAGAGCTTGTAGTAATTGGTCGTTTTGGACCATTTCCAGCTCTTTTGAACTTCCCTGTTTAAAATCCACCTCTGAGCGTTTTTTCTGGCTATACTACTCAAACAGCTCCTCGTGGTCCTGCAGAGTGGTGCTAGCAGCAGTGAACTGAGAAAAGCGACTACTTTCCTGATCTAAGTATTTTTTTTTTTTGCTGTTTTACCTGAGAGACCTTCTTTTTCTTACTTTGAACTAGCTTAAACTGCTTTATTACCTGTTTTTTGCATTGTACATTATCTGCACTTAAGTTACAGTTGGTCGAAAGTTTGTTTGTTAAATTTAACTGTTGAGGCTACCCACTAAAGTGTGCTAGCCTGTGTAATTGATTTATTACTGTTTCCTGCATTTCTGTGTACTTTTTAACTGAAAAAAAAAAAAAAAAAAAAAAATACTTGTTTTCCCACCTTTTCTCGACTAGTTTAGACCAGTATACAGGCTTTGCTGTATTCTGGACAGTGGTGTAGTTCCTGTGTTGTCCATTGCCTTACTTGGATAGAAGGAAGTTTCTTTGCTCACCAGTGGGAGTGGGGAGCCTTGAGCAGCCTATCTGTCCCTGAAGGAGTCACCTCAGCACAGGAGCTTGTAGTAAATGGTCATTTTGGACCATTTCCAGCTCTTTTGAAATTCCCTGTTTAAAATCCACGTTTGCACGGCTTTGTGCAACTGTGTGCATAGTGCAGCACTGGTTAAACAGGCTTAAACTATTCCTGGCTCCGCCAAGTCTGCACTTCAGTTTTTCCCTTAAGAAAGCTCTACTTTCAACAAAATCAGTCTATTCGCTATATTATAAGCCTAGCACTTGCTCCTAAAACCTTTCTTTCAAGTGAAGCACCCTTAAACTAACGTAAGCACTACATCCACCTACAACCCGTGTTAATACCCACTTCCCTTCAAAGTCCTCTCTGACCCAGTTTCACATCACTCCCTTATACTATTCTGGCATGTCGAGTGGTATATTACTGACGTCCTCTCCAGTTCAGCTGGTTAATCTGGGAATCCTGAGACAATGTTACAATTGTCTCATGTACACAGACAACCCCCTCCTCCTCCCAACAAACACAAACACATGTGAGAGATGCAACTATATAGCCAAAGTGGAGGCTGAACTCTCTCAACACAGGACTAGCAAGACCAGACATGAGGAGAAGGTAACCACACACACAACAAACCCAGTCTCACATAAACCAACCACAACTGCAAACCAAACACATAAAAAACACAAAGACATACTCGGAGGCTCTAATAAAAAACTTACCAAAACAACAGAGGCACCCAAAGCAGACACCCAAGAAAACACCACCTCAAAACACAGCACATGCAACACATAGTGCACAAAGGCAGTGTGCCAAACAATCACAGCCCTTAAGGCGAAACACCATGCCTGATACAGTAGTAATAGGTGACTCTATAGTCAGACACACTGACGTTCCACTTACCAGGCTGAACAAAGAGAGAGTAATGGTGAGCTGCCTGTCGGGTGCTAGGACCCGCCACATAACACAAGCACTCAGGTCACTCTAAAGCAAGTACAAATATGACTCCGTCATTGTCCATGACGGCGTGAATGACCTGAGACGTACCTCCTTGGACTACATAAAAAGAGACATAGAGGAGCTCTCTGATTATGTAGCCCAGGCCGGTATGACCCTGACCCTGAGCAGCATCCTGCTCTCACCAAGAATGATGCCACAATACAAAGACAAGATGATCAGCTTTAATAATTGGCTCAATTACTGGTGTCATTCTAGGGGGATCCAATGTCTGTCTGCTTGGGATGACATGCTGGACAAGCCACGCTGCTTCGCAAGAGACGGCTTGCACCTGTCACCACTGGGCTTCCGGATATTGGCTAAGGCTCTTGCCACCCCCATAGTGCCTTTTTTAGGCAAGGCTCAAAAGACAAACCCACCACCTTAGAAAACAAAAAAGGAAAAAACTAAGGGTAATGCTGCTCAACGCCAGAAGTCTAAATCTCAAGATTAAGGCTCTCGAAGCACTCCTCAGTATAGAGAGCATCGATGTCTGTGCAGTATCTGAAACCTGGTTCAAGGCTCCTGAGAGCACCCCAGCCCTACCAGGTTATACCTCGTATCATGCATTTCGGCCCCAAAACTTGGGCCGAACCACAAAAGGAGGGGGAGTGTCCATATTCATTAAAGACACCCACACCTCCAGGTTAGTGGCAATGCACGAAGCATCGGAGACCATCCATGTGCAACTAACCATAGGCAAAACTGCTATACAACTTGTAGCATGCTACAGACCACCCTCTCAATCTCAGGAACTCCATTCAGCCTTCCTGAAGACACTGGAGGGTATGAATGTCTCACCAAATACCATCATATTGGGAGACTTCAACTACCCAAACATAGACTGGGTGCATTATTCAAGCCCCAACACCCTATCCCAAAGGTTCCTGGAATTCATCAACTCAAATATGATGGAACAACTAGTCACCTCCCCCACAAGGGGAAATAATATACTTGACCTGATCATCACAACCATGGGGACAATATGTTCAACACCGGAAGTATACCCCTCACTAGTGAGATCAGACCACAAATTAATAACCCTAGATATTCATATCCCACCTCCACCCCCAGCACAAAAGACTACAGTGAGAAACTTCTCAAAAGCCGACTTTACACTCCTTAGGACTGAAATGGTATCCTTCAAGCCTCCTGGGCCAGTGGAAACCACATCCCACTCTGCTGAATACTTCACAAATGCTTTCTATGGACATCTCCAAGAATGCATGGATCATGCAATCCCAAATAAAACCAAGACCCTTTCCACCAAAGGCAGGCGTCCCATCTGGTGGACCCCAGACATAAACAAACTTTATAACAAGAGAAGGAAGCTGCTGCAAGACAGAGCAAAATCCCATAAAGGGAAGGCATCTCTGATCAGCACTAGCAAAAAACTACGTTCGTTCATAAAATAATCAAAGGCCAACTTTGAGAGAAAAATCGCTAAGGACACTAATGATAACCACAAGGCCTTCTTCAGTTATGTTAGAAACCTGGGCAGAAACCCTCAGATATGCTCAGAGTTAGTTCATAATGGCAAAAAATACACTGAACCCACAGATATTGCCAACATACTGGAAGACAGGTTCAGTGCAAATTTCTCCCCTCCCTCTCCCTCAAAAGATGAAATATTTATCCCAGCTGAATGCAACCTCCCTGACATCTCAGATGTCCAGGTGAGAGCTGCTCTTAGCAAAGCTAAAAATACAGCATCTATGGGACCAGACGGTGTCCCGGGTTGCATGCTACATGAACTCCTAGAGGAGCTAAACCCGCACATAAGAATGCTGTTCAATCTTAGCCTTACTACAGGATATGTCACTGAACACTGGCATACAGCAACAGTGGCCCCACTCCATAAAGGAGGCACCTCTACAGACCCTGGAAACTACCGCCCCTTAAGCTTGACCAGCCTGGTCTGTAAAGCTATGGAAAGGATCATTATGGAACTCATAAACAAAGACATTGGGGACCTACAGACAATTGACCCTACCCAGTTCGGCTTTGTAAAGGGCAGATCCTGCCTTTTAAACCTGGTGGACTTTTTTGAAACAGTCACTAGAGCCATCGATGAAGGCAAAGCAGTTCATACAGCCTACCTGGACCTGGCAAAAGCCTTCAACACAATACCCCACTCAGGCATCATAGACAAGCTCAACAGCTTAAATATAAACCCGTATGTCACAAGATGGGTTGCAAACTGGCTAAAGGACAGAACCCACAAAGTCAGAATAGCTGGAGCTATGTCAGATTCTAAGCCAGTCACAAGTGGGCTCTGTCTTGGGACCCCTCTTGTTCGGCATTTATTTCTCAGATGCGCAGGGAAACATAGGGGGGTTGTGGCTGACAAAGTTCGTAGATGACTGCAAACCAGGCGCCATAGTCGATACACCAGCTGACCCATGCATCCTTCAGAAGGGCCTTACTGAAACAGACGACTGGTGCCAGAGTCATGGCCTTAGACTGAATGCCAAAAAATGTATAGTCATCCCCTTTGGGAAAAACAAAGTACCCACAAATGATCACATAGGTGGTAATCCATTAAGTACGGAAAAAGTAATCAGAGACCTGGGGCCCCAAGTTGACAGTGACCACTCATTTGATACCCACGTTGCCAAAGTGGTTAGAAAGACCTTCTATCTTTCCCACCTTATCATGAAGGGATTCACATCCAGATCAAAGGATGTCATTGTACCCCTATATTCCTCCCTTATCAGGCCTATGATTGAGTACAATGCCCCATTTGGTGTGTACCTCACCCGGCACCTGCAGTAGCTGGAGAGACCCCAAAAGTACCTCACCAAGAGGATCAAGGGTCTCCAACATATGTCATATGCTGCCAGACTAAAGAAGCTCCAGCTCTATTCTGTAGCATACTGCCTGCTCAGAGGTGATCTGTGCCTGATGTACAAGGCCATGTCCAATCCGGAATTAATGGACATGCTCCACCTCAAAAAATCCAAATCCATCAGAGCCACGAGAGCTAAAGATCTAAACCTCAGCACAAATATGAATAGGACATGCTGGAGGGACAGATTCATAACCCAGAGGCTTCCCGCACTCTGGAACAGGATCCCAGTCCATGTTAGGCAGAGCCCCTCACTGACTCTCTTCAAGAGAAATCTTGATGAGTGGATGGGTGATCATAGGTTTGCCCCAGGGGTCATCTCTGTGTCATTACTAGACAGAGGCACAGTAAACTAAATTTATTTTGTATACTTTTGTATCATTACATGGGGTGGCGAAAGCCACATACACTATGGCTAGGCTTATAAATGCCCTAGGGCAGATAGCCTAGTACTATACTATGAAACTATAACTAATGTACAGTGTGCTGCCTTTTAGCTGGCTACATTATTTAATTATACATATCTAGTAATTGCTCTGCTGGGTGCACTACTGTCATGTTTAGTGTTACTGCGTTAATGAGTGCTCATCTTTTACATTTTTATTTATGAAACATGGCAGCAAATCTTTCACATCTGCCTACTGCTGGTAAGCATCATACCTTCACAGCAGCAGATCAGTCACAACACAACTTTAGACTTATAACTTATACTGAGTCTATAAAAAATTGTCAGGTCCTCTAAAAACACACTATAATGACTTACTCCCCCTCCAATCACAAAAACTGTAACTCCATATAATTTACCCAAGAGTCACCAAAACATCAGGTCTAAACCCATAAGGACCATTAAGTCAACTTTTAGTCATACATGACTCTATAATCAGGTATATAAAGCTCCGCATTCACTAAACTGGACAAGAACGATGTACCATTTGTCCATTGCAAATATCCATGATATTACAAGGGTGCTAATGTCCCTTAAATGAGACTAATTTGACTACAACCTATTGGTGTCCCATCTGGGAGTGAATGAACTGATGTGATCAACCCAGAGAAACATACAGAGAGACATGATGGAACTTACTATGCACTTATTAGAGGCAGGAAATACACTGGGCTTGGGTAATATCCTGGATTAACAAAAAATGATACCTAGATACCAAGGCAAGATAATTGGTATTAACAATTATCTAAATAGTTAGTGCCATTCTACGGGATCCAGTATGTGTCATACCAGACTGGAATGAGAGGGTATACTCCTAAAACCTTTGTTGCTCCCATAACACCTTTTTTGTCAGAGTCCCCAAACTGGACATTCCAATACAACAAACTCAAACTCAAAATTCAATCAAGACTATGTTAGTAATTCCTAGTGTTCTGTATCTAAATAGAAGGTTGCCACAAATCTAAACCCTCCTGCAACTTGAACATGTTCATATTCATATTTGTGTAATTACTGAGACATGGTTTCACTGCAATGACAGCAGTCCCTCAATACCATGATTAAATATCTATCTTGTCTTCAGGTCCTTGATTAACTGTGGGGGTAATATTTTTACTTGTCATAAATACTGCCTACTCAAATCAAATTTTAGAAGACCCTAACCTGGGGCTCCTCGGGATGCAAATTGCCTTTAAAAAATTCAACTATTACTTCAATAATAGCTTCAGATCCTCATCAATGTTCCTCAAAGTTTAAGGGAGTTACTTTGACAACACTGATGTGTTAAATAGCAATTAATAACAAACCAAATACCATTTTTGCCAGGTACTTAAATTACCCAAGCACCTCTAAATGTGAATACATACAAAATAAAGTCAAATGCCAGATCAAACTTAAAAAAAAACATTTTATTACTCCAATTTGCAGAATAGAAGCTACAAACCTCTACACAGTTCTGGGCCACCATATCTAAAATATTCCACCCTGGCTCAAATGTACAATCCCCCTCCCCCCCCCCACACACACACACACTGTACATCTGAAGAAAGCAGCCAACACTTTCAATTATTATCTCTAGAATCACTAAACTACTTCACAACCAAACTCAAAGCATCTCAGTTTCCTTAAATGATCTGACTGCATTCCACTCCATCTCACTTCCCAACTCCAGTAATACTCACTCTTTTTCTTTTCAGCCAGTATCTATCATAAAAATCAAGAAAAACCTTGAACAAATTAAATCAAGTACTCTAGCTCATGCTCTTGGTGATTTTCTAAAGACTGCAACCAGCTCAGTTTCCTTTCCAGTATCCATTCTCATAAATTCAACTATCACATGAGCAAGCCTTATGGAAAGAAAATCTCACTTCACAAAGGAGGTAACTTTAATGATGTATCCAACCTAAGACGCATTGCAATTTTTCCCCACTTTCAAAAATCCTTGAAAAATGCATTCATAATCAATTAACGGCTCATTTACAAACAAACAACCTCCTAGTCCCCACACAACATGGCTTTAAACCAGGGCATAGCACCACCACAACTCTACCAAACTTTACCAACGCTGTTAACTTAGCCAAAGATGAATACCAGCTGTTTTCTGCCATGTTTCTGGGTCTATCCAAAGCTTTCAGTACCATTTCCCATAGCTTACTTCTAAAATTATTCTCTTCATTTGGTTTACCAAACACCTCCACCATATTTTTCTCCAGCTACCTTTCCAATATACTCCTGTCTGTTAAATGGATTAATGCTTATCATTCCTACCCGTCAAAACAGGTGTTCCCCAAGGTTCCATTTTGGGGATACTACTTTTCAGCATATTTACCAACAACCTACACTCAGCACAATGTCAAGCATCGGTTATACAATATCCAGATGACTCCATATTAAACCTGTTCTGCCAGTAACCCAATTACTCTACATCACCCAAAAGTCAGTTTCATCAGTTGAAAGCTGGGTCAATGAATCTCAGCTTTTACTCAATCCAAAAAAAAAAAAATCCCTTAAAAAGTCCTTACATATCTCAAACAATATTGTTCATTTGCAGCCTCTGATAACACCCCTATAGAAATCATAGGTTTATAGGTAGGTACTAGGCTATCTGCCCGAAGGCATTTATAAGCCTAGCCAGAATGTGTTGGCTTTTACCGACCCTTAGATTAGTTCCCTGTGCCTCTGTCCAGCAGAGCCACTGAAGTGATCCGTGGGGTAAACTTTCTGTTTCCCATCCACTCATCAAGGTTTCTCTTGAAGAGTGCTAGCAAGGAGCTCTGCCTAATGTTGATTGGAATCTTGTTCCAAAGCATGGGAAGTTTCTGGGACAGAAATCTATCCCTCCAGCATGTCCTATTTATTGTTGTGGTGAGGTTTAGATCCCTAGAGTGTGTGGCTCAAGGGGATAAGGTTTTCTTTAGGTAGAGCATGTCCATCAATTCTGGGTTGGACATGGCCTTATATGTCAGGCAGAGATCACCTCTGAGCAGGCAGTATGCAACCGAGTACAACTGGAGTTTCTTCAGTCGAGCTGCATAGGACATCTGTTTGAGGTGAGTGATCCTCTTGGTGAGGTACTTCTGTGGTCTTTCCAGCTGTTGCAGGTGTCTTGTAAGGTACATCCCAAATGGGGCATTGTACTCTATGATGGGTATGATGAGTGATGAGTAGAGGGGAACAATGACCTCTTTTGATCTGGATGCAAACCCTTTTGTGATTAGGTGGGCCACATATAAGGATTTTCTAACCACTTTGGCAATGTGATTATCAAAGGAGAGATTACTATATACTTGGGTACTTTGTTATTTCCAAAGGGAATAACTATGCACTTTTTGGCATTTAGCTTGAGGCCATGATTTTGACACCAGGTATCCATCTCAGTGAGACCCTTTTGGAGGATATCTGTGTCAGCCGGTGAGTCAGTTATAGCCTCTAGTTTGCAGTCGTCTGCAAACTTGGTCAGCCATAGTCCTCCTGTGCTTGTCTGTACCTCTGAGAAGTATATGCCGAACAGGAGGGGTCCTAGGACTGAGCCCTGGGGAATGCCACTTGTAACCGGTTTAAAGTCAGACCTAGCTCCCGCAACTCTCACCATTTAGGTTCTGTCCATGAGCCAATTGGCAACCCATCTTGCGACATAGGGGTTTATGTTCAGACTGGTGAGCTTGTCTATAATACCAGAATGGAGAATGGTGTTGAAGGCCTTTGAGAGGTCTAGGTAGGCTGTGTGTACCACTTTTCCCTCATCTATAGCCTTGGTAACTGTCTCAAAGAAGTCCACCAGGTTTAGGAGGCATGATCTGCCCTTAACAAAGCCGAACTGGGTAGGGCCCAGTGTTTGGAGGTTCCCAATGTCTCTGTTAATGAGTTCCATGATGATGCGCTCCATAGCCTTGCAGACAAAGCTAGTCAGACTTATAGGGCAATAGTTCCCGGGGTCTGTTGTGGCTCCACTTTTGTAGAGCAGAATAACTGTTGCTGTGCACTACTCTATGGGTATGTAGCATGTGGAGAGGCTGAGTTTGAACAGTGTGTTTAGGTGAGGGGTTAATTCATCTTTGAGCTCATGTAGGACGCAGCCTGGGACACCGTCCGGTCCCATTGATGCTGTGTTTTTGGCTTTGGAGAGGGTTCTGGCTTTGGAGAGGGATATTTTAACCTGAGTGTCTGTGATTTCAGGGGCTCTACATTTTTCAGGTTTGGTTATGGGCCCTTTTGGGGGTGAGAGGGGGGTGAAGTTTGCACTGAATCTGTCTGCCAGGATGTTGGCAATATCGGTTGGTTCAGTGTATTTTGTGCCATTCTGCACTAATTCCGAGCAGATCTGAGCATTGCCACTTAGATTCTTGACATAGCTAAAGAATGCCTTGTGGTTATCTTTGGATACCATCTCCCATACAAAGCTACTAGGGATGACAATTGATAACTTGAAATTTGATTTGTGTGTGCAACAGGTTATCAAAAAAACTCACCAAAAATTAGGGACACTCTATAGAACAAGAAAGAACTTAAATGACTTATCCAGGAAACTCCTGTCTTCTATATCCCTACTGCCCACTTTACAATATGGGTCCACAGTACTGCTTAACCTTCATGCTTCCATCCAAAATGAATTAAAGCAGTGATACAACAAAACTGAAAACAAATGTTATTAACTCATCAAACAGTCACTGCTTAGCCCTAAACAGCTTGATTGACTTACCCAAGTGACTCACAAACTGATATTCAGACTGATTGACTTACCCAAGTAACCCATAAACTGATATTCAGACCAGAACAAAGCAAAGACCTATTGGACATATTAAATACGTATACCCTTTCTAGGCCATTAAAGTCTGAAAACAAAATGCTCCCAATTGCCTACAAAACACATCAGTCAACAGAAAACTTTCTCTATTTCAGCTATGTAGGCCACTACTGGAACTCTACCCCTGTATCCCTTAAACATACTAACAACCAATTTCAATACTAATCTAAAAAATATCTAGCTGACACCTGTTTGGAAAGACGCACGGCCACCATCTCGCTATAACTAGGCCTTTTCACTCTTAATTCACTAACACCTTCATATCTTACCATGTAGTGATGGACTAACATCAAAAGAAACTCTCACTTTAATGATACCATATGTATGCTCATCTTCCTCTTCACCTGGCACCTTCTTCTATTTAATTTTCTCTCTAATGTCCTTCCATAACATTCTCATCTCTTTAATAATATACTGACTCTATCTCTCTCTCTTTCCATGACCTTAATTTTCCCTCCTGCTAATTATTCCTCCTCATCTCATTCTATTACTCTGGCAGCAGTTCTCAGTTCATAGTAAAGCATAAACCTTTACAAATCTGTCAGTTACTAAAAACTATGTAAAATACTATATATAATAATAAAACTAGTATAAAAAAGTACATATATATATATATATATATATATATATATATATATATATATATATATATATATAAAATATAATAAATACAATATAATAAATGTAGAAGGAGTATTAGCATAATCTCATATAAAGCACACACTAAATAAAATTAATCTTTCTAATGCCTTAAGTTTTAGAAAACAGGGCAATAAGAATGCACCATTTAAGCCTGGACACTGTGTAGCATTAGTTCTCAGCTGCCATAAAGCCTCATGTTTTTTGAAAATTAATTTCCATGGACCACCTCTTATGTCTGGGGTAACTGCCTCAATGACAATAAATTTAAAACCATGGTCAACATGTTCCATACAATGTTTCGCCAATGCATTCTTTACATTTTTGTTTTTATATCCCTGAGATGTTTATAAATGCAGTTCCTAAATTTTCTTTCTGTCTTGCCTATATAAAAACAAGGACACTTTAAACAGAATGCACAGTAAACCACTCTGTCACTGTTACATGAACATTTCTGATTCAAACTCGCTTTTATATTGTTAATGTTAAAATTAGATCGTTCTTGTATATATGGACAATAATTGCAACTACCACACTTACTCAACTTCCCACTTTCATGTCCCTTTGTTCTAGTCTCTAAAATAGATTTTAGGCATTTGTCCTTTCTATACACTATGCAAGGTTTTTCGCCAACCAATTCCCTTATGTCCTGGTTGTTTACAATAACCAACCAATTTTTGGTCAGTATATCAGCTATGTTCCTAATTGACCTGATGAATGTAATGACAAATGCAGTATTAAAATTACTTAGTTCCTTATGCTCCACACTTTGCAAATTCAGTGTATTAGAACATTGTGTATTTTCTAAATAATTATCCAAGATGTTATCCACACTACAGTTCCCTGCTTTTGATTCAAAATAGGCAAAAAATGCCCTCGATCATGCTTGTTGATTACTTCCAGCATAACCTCATTTACAAGACTGAATGGATAGCCCATACAAATAAACATGTCTTTCAGCTTGTCACATTCATCTAAAAAACTGTTAAAAAAAGGTGAACATATGTGCAGCCCTTATGAACTGCCCTTTAACCACAGCTTTTTTGTTTGTTTGTAAGGCTGGGAACTATCATAGTGCAAATAACTATTTGAGAATGTAGATTTCCTAAAAAGTTCTGATTTGAATATTTTCTGTTCCCTGTCCTTCATCAGTCTAATATCAAAATATGAAATTTCATCAAGGCCAATGGAGTGGGTAAATCTCAAGAAACTTGTCGAGTTGTTCACATAATCTAAAAACTCAGGAATTATTTCAGAAGGACTTGTCCAAAAAATAAAAATATCATCTAAAATGAAAAGTAAGGCAAATTTATGAAAAAATCTCTCTTCCCATTGGAGCATTACCACATTTGTGTATAACGCCCACATGCTGAACCCATCAACACACCTTCCGATTGTAGGTAACATTCTTTGTTGAATAGAATAAAATTATTATATAGCACAGTCTCTATTGGTTGTTCATAAACATTAACTTTATTCTGAGCTATTTTCTTCTCCACAAAATAGTCACAGAACCTCTCAACCCCTAGTTTGTGTGGTATAGCTGTGTATAAGTCTCTTACATTGATGGTCAAAGACACCCCTATATCAGAGTATTCAAGGCTGTTTATTCTTTCCAAAAAGTCCCACGGGTCTTTACATAAATGGGCTTCCCTTGTAGTACATTCTTTAATTGAAGGTCTAAGAACTTAGCAATGGGCTGTGTTACGGATCCCCTACTACCCACAATAGATCTCATTGGCGGATTACATAAATCTTTGTGAATTTTGGGCAACCCAAATATAGTGGGTGTTTTTGGGTGGGGGGACATTCATGTAATTAAGCTCATCAATGGTAATACTCCCTTTTATAAATAAATCATTGAGCTCATGTCTAAGTTTTCTTCAAGCTCCATTTAGTGAGACTTTTTTATAAGCTTTACTTTCTAATATTTTTATCATCTTGGCATTGTACATTTCAACATCCATAATCACCACACCAACCCCTTTATCTGGTTTCATGATTCTCACATCATCCTTACTTTTTAATTCCTGCAAACATTCAAATTCCTCTTTAGACATATTGTATGTCATATTTTGGGGTTTCCTGTAGTTAAGCTCCGTAAGTCCAACTCACACATATTTTCAAATAAGTGTAAAGATGGCTGGAGTGGTGGGTTGTATGTGCTAGAGATGTATAGTGGGTTTCTAGTATATTCTATATTGTGGAACATTATGCTAAAGTTTAATTTCCTTACATATTGTTTTAAATCTACCAAAGTATTACTCACATCCATAGACTTAGTTGGGAAGTCAACAATTATATATAATATGATGTAGATGTAGACTGAGACACCTCCACCATTTTTCCTCTCTTATGCAGTGACTGGTCTAAACATGTGGATGGCCTTATAGCCCTTGTTATAGCATTGTAACAGCAAGCAAATCTGATACACCAGCTTACAAAAAGACTTTGCAGTAGCTCTTAGAACTGTGAGTTCAGCCTACTATTAGGATACAATTAGCATGAAAAGGTCACAACAGAATGGAACAAAGGGTCATACACAGACACATCATTTGATGTACTGTAATAACAGAGAATAGCCCTTCTATTAGAAGTTTCATAAACATGTATTAATCAGTAATTTTCTATCTCTAGCAGAAACATTTTTAAAACATATATCTGAGCTTTGGCTGGCTAAGATCTACCTGCAATCAACTGGACATATAAGCAAATTTAAGTACACTTTTATCTGCACTTTTTCATATAGTACTGCATTTTATTTATTTTTTCACTGAATATTAATTGAAGTGAATATTGTGGGTTCTGTGTCTCTACAGAGAGCTTGTTAGAAGTGTATCCATTGGTAGCAGAGGGGCTTAGTTTCATTTCATTGATATTCTGTCTTTAACTCCTAGCCTAGGGGTTGGTCTTGCCATATAAGTATTACATCTTGTGTAATTTTTTTGCTAAAATATCTGAGCTTTGGCTGGCTAAGATCTACCTACAATCAACTGGATGTATAAGTGAATTTAAGTATACTTTTATCTACACGTTTTCATATAGTACTGCATTTTATTTTATTTTTTTTTACTGAATATTAATTGAATTGAATATTGTGGGCTCTGTGTCTCTACAGTTAGTTCCCCACCCTCCCTGTTCTTGTTTTGGTGTTAATCTTGGTGACTTTGAAATAGCCCGCCCCTCTTTTAAGTTTGTATTTGTATGCTCCTTCTGGGCCCATCTCATTTTCTCACTCAACTGAGTGCAGTGAAATCATATTCTGATTTCAGACACTCCTACTAGTCCAATCTCTTCAGCTGTATCCACTGTGTACAAAGAGAGTATTTGGGAAAGACAACCCCTGTAGCCTCTTAATCCTGCTCTGCCCCCCCCCAAAAAAAATAATGATTTATATATATATATATATATATATATATATATATATATATATATATATATGGGTCCCCTTCACATGGTCGACAGTTCATATAATCGACACTGATTTGGTCGACAGTTCATTTGGTCAACAAGCAGATTTTCCCCCTTCCCCAATGTTGTGCAACCCTGGAGTTGATATATATAGTTAGGGGGGGTGTGGGAGGCACAGCCCCCCACTTTGGGGGGTGTGGGGGGCAAAGCCCCCCACCTAAAATGCTTGTCGATCAAATGAACTGTCGACCAAATAAACTGTTGACCATATGAACTGTCGACCATGTCAGGTAGACCCATATATATATATATATATATATATATATATATATATATATATATATATATATACATATTCCTGTAACTGGTCTAGCCCAGGTACAAATTTGCTGTATCCAGGACTCTTTGTATGCTTCTGAGCTCCCAAAGCCTTTCTGTGTTGAAGGGAAGTCTACTAGCTTATCAGTGGGAGTGGTAAGTACTAGGTAGCCTATCTACCACAAGAGGAGTGTTTTTTTGGCTGAGAAATTATAGTTTATTGACCATTTGGGCAGTTTTTCCATCTCTTTCAACTTTCTGGTTTAAAAGCCCACATTTGCACTTGTTTACTGCCTTTCCTGTAACTAGTCTAATCCAAATACAGATTTGCTGTATCCAGGACTGTTGGTAAGCTTCTGAGCCCCCCAAGTCTTTGTGTGTTGGAGAGAAGCCTTCTAGCTTATCAGTGGCAGTGGGAAGCACTTGGTAGCCTATCTACCACAAGAGGAGTGGATTTTGGCCTAGACATTGTAGTTTATTGGCCATTTGGGCAGTTTTTCCATCTCTTTCAACTTTCTGGTATAAAGCCTGTGTTTGGATTTGTTCCTCGCCTTTCCTGTAACTAGTCTAGTCCAGGTACAAATTTGCTGTATCCAGGACTCTTTGTAAGCTTCTGAGTCCTCAAAGCCATTCTGTGTTGGAGGGAAGCCTTCTAACTTATCAGTGGGAGTGGTAAGTACTAGGTAGTCTATCTACCACAAGAGGGGTGTTTTTTGGCCTGGAAATTGTAGTTTATTGACCATTTGGGCAGTTTTTCCATCTCCTTCAACTTTCTGGTTTAAAAGCCCACATTTGCACTTGTTTCCTGAATTTCCTAGTTTAGTCCAAATACTGATTTGCTGTATCCAGGATGGTTCGTAAGCCTCTGAGCCCCCCAAGTTTTTGTGTGTTGGAGGGAAGCCTTCTAGCTTATAGTGGGAGTGGTAAGCACTAGGTAGCCTATCTACCACAAGAGGAGTGGTTTCTGAACCAGAAATTGTAGTTTATTGGCCGTTTGGGTAGTTTTCCATCTCTTTCAACTAGATGGTTCAAAAGACTGTGTTTGCACTTGTTTCCCTCCTTTCCTGTAACTACTCTAGTCCAGGTACAGATTTGCTGTATCCAGAACTCTGTGTACGCTTCTGAGCTCCCGAGTCTTTCTGTGTTGGATGGAAGCCTTCTAGCTTATCAGTGGAAAGGGTAAGCACTGGGTAGCCTATCTACCACAAGAGGAGTGGTTTCTGGTCCAGAAATTGTAGTTTATTGGCCGTTTGGGCAGTTTTTCCATCTCTTCCAACATTCCGGTTTAAAAGCCCATGTTTGTGCTTGTTCCCCACCTTTCCTGTAACTAGTCTAGTCCAGGTACAGATTTGCTGTATCCAGGACTGATTGTAAGCTTCTGAGTCCCCCAAGCCTTTCTGTGTTGGAGGGAAGCCTTTTAGCTTATCAGTGGGAATGGTAAGTACTAGGTAGCCTATCTACCAGAAGAGGAGCCGTTTTTGGCCCAGAAATTGTAGATTATTGACCATTTGGGCAGTTTTTCCATCTCTTTCAACATTCTGGTTTAAAAGCCCACTTCTGCGCTTGTTTCCCACCTTTCCTGTAACTAATCTAGTCCAGATACAGATTTGCTGTATCCAGGACTGTTTGTAAGCTTCTGAGTAGTGCAAAAGTTTGCTCTTCAATTTTTCCCTTAGATCTGCTAGTTCTCTCCTCTCCTGCACTTTTACTAGCTTGTTAGTTTAGCACTTCACCAGACTTCTTGTAGCAATTATTGCAGTACACAAAAGTGTTACCAGCACTAAAAGTTCTACAAGGAAAGAGCTCCAGTACTTATTAATGCCCACCCCTCCAGGCATGTCTAAAGGTCAGTACCCTGTGCTTTCTCCTATTAACCTGGTGAACTTGGGCATCCTAAGGCAAGGTAGCAACTGCCTCATGTACACCGACAACCTTCTCCTCTTATCCCCAACACTCAGACTTGTGATAGATGCACGTATATATCCAAATTGGAAGCCACGCATTCTCCAGCCAAGACCGGAATAGCTCGTCAAGAGGAGAAGGTCAACACTTACGCCACACCACATGGAACACATTGCCTTCCAGAACACACACCAGCATTGCCTTCACATAAAAACACAAATCACATACCCACCTTCATGGAGGCTCTCAATAAAAATCTAACCAAACAGCAGAGACCTCCAAGGCAGAAATGCACTTGACCACCACAACACAACACTAATCACGAGACACATAACTCTCCTAAACAGTGTGCCACTCAACCAAAGCCCCTGACACAAAACAGCATGCCTAACACACTAGTCATAGGTGACTCGATAGTTCATAGGTAGGTACTAGGCTATTGTCTCTTGGGCCTACATAAGCTTAGCCAAACCATACCCTGGCTTTTGCCACCCAAGAAAATTATTTTTCTGTGCTCCTATCAAGCAGGGCCATCATCAAGATTTTTCTTGAAGAGTGCTAATGAGGAGCTTTGTTTGATATAGATAGGTAGTTTGTTCCAGAGTATGGGAAGTCTCTGGGACAGGAATCTATCCATTCCTCCAGCATGTTCTGTTTATTGTGGTGACAAAGTTTAGGTCCCTAGAGTGTGCAGCTCAGAGGGATTGGGATTTCTTTTTGTGGAGCATGTCTAACAGCTCTGGGTTTGACATAGCTTTGTTTGTAAGGTAGAGATCACCTCTGAGTAGGCGATATGAGACGGAGTAAAGCTGGAGTTTTTTGAGATGGTCTGCGTAGGGCATCTGTTTGAGGCTGGTAATCCTTTTTGTAAGGTATTTCTGTGGCCTTTCCAGTTGTTGTAGATGTCTTGTGAGGTACATAGCAAAAGGGGCGTTGTACTCTACAATGGGTCTAATGAGTGACAAGTAGAGGGAAACAATGATCTCTTTTTTCATGGATGAGAAACCTTTTGTGATGAGGTGTGCCATGTAGAATGATTTTCTGACTACTGTGACAATGTGATTATCAAAGGAGAGACTACTGTCCAACTGTGTCCCAAGGTCCCTTATAACACTTTCGGTGTTATGTAGACTACCACCTATGTGATAGTTCATGGGTACTGAGTTTTTACCAAAAGGGATGACAATGCACTTTTGGCATTGAGCTTGAGGCCATAGCTTTGACACCAGGCATCTGTCTCAGTGAGGCCCTTTTGCAGGATGTTTTGATATGGCTCCTAGTTTGCAGTCATCTGCAAACTTTGTTAGCCAAAGACCTTCTGTGTTAGCCTGTACTTCAGAAAAGTAGATAACAAACAGGAGAGGACCCAGGACTGCACCCTGTGGTACTCCACTTGTCACTGGTCTGAAGTTGGATTTAGAGTCTGCTACTTTCACAGTGTGGGTTCTGTCTGTGAGCCAGTTGGTAACCCATCTTGAGACATAGTGATTCATACATAGTTTAGTGAGTTTATCTATAATTCCAGAGTGGGGGATGGTGTCAAAAGCCTTGGCGAGATCTGTGTGAACCACCTTACCCTCATCTACAACTTTGGTGACTGCTTCAAAGAAGTCTTTCAGGTTTAGGAGACATGATCTGCCTTTTACAAACCCAAACTGGGTAGGGTCCAGAGTTTGGAGATTACCAAAGTCATTGTTTATAGGTTCCATGATGATATGTTCCATAGCCTTGCAGACCAGGCTTGTCAGGCTAATGGGGTGGTAGTTCCCGGGGTACATGATGGCTCAGCCTTTGTGGAGTGGGATAACCATTGCTGTGCACCATTTAGTGGGCACAAAACCTGAGGTGAGGCGATGATTGAACATGGTACTTCAGTGGAGTGCCAGTTCATTCTGTAGTTCATGTAGAACACAGTCTGGGATGTTGTCAGGTCCCATGAGGCACACTGATGTTCCATTCACTAGATTGAATAAGGAGAAAGTAACAGTCAGCTACCTGTCAGGCACCAGGATCCACCACATAAGCACGCACAGAGGTCCCTCAACAACAGGTATAAATATGACTCATGTCATTGTACATGTGGGTGTGAATGACCTGAGATGTACCTCCCTGGACAACTTGAAAAGACACATGGAGGAGTTCTCAGATTATGCAGCCAAAGCGAGTATGATCTAGCTCTAAGCAGCATCCTACCATCACCCAGAATTATACCACAGTACAAGCAGAAAATGATTGATTTCAACAATTGGCTAAGTTTCTGGTGTCATTCTAAGGGGATCCAGTATCTGTCTCCCTGGGATGATATGATTGACAGACCTCGATGCTTTGCCAAAGCTGGCCTGCATCTGTCACCCCTGGGTTTCTGGATACTGGCCAAGGCTCTTGCCAGCCCTATAGTGCCTTTTTTATGCAGTGTTCCAAAGACCAAATTACCACCGTAACAGCTACAAACAAATACAATTTGAGGGTCATGCTGCTCAATGCTAGAAGTTTAAATCTCAAAATGTACTCACTTGAAGTACTCCTTAAAATGGAGAACATTGACATTTGTGCTGTAACAGAGACCTGCTTTAAGGCAGCAGAAAGCATCCCTGCACTACCAGGCTACAACTCATTCCACACCTTTCGGCCTCAGAACTTGGACCAAAGCTCCAAAGGCGGTGGTGTTTCCATATTCATAAAGGATGTGCACACCTCCAGACTGGTAGCCCAACATAAAGCATCTGAGATACTTCAGGTGCAACTAACATTGGGTAAGACAGCAATTCAGGTATACAGCCTGCTATAGGTCCCCAATCATGTCCCAAGATTCACACTCCACATTCTTAATCACACTGGAGAATATTAGGGTCCAACCTAACACTCTCATACTGGGTGACTTCAACTACTCCTCCATTAACTGGGAAAACTATTCATGTACCAATACACTTGGCCAATGCTTTCTGGAATTCATTAATTCTAATGCCCTGGAACAGCTCGTTCTTACCCCCACTAGAGATAGCAACATCCTTGACCTGGTCATTACTAATATGGGCAACTGTTGCTCTACACCAATAGTCAACTCCTCCCTGGTTAGATCCAATCACAAGCTAATCACCTTGGAAATACACATCCCTCCCACCCCCAACAAAGGTACCCCCCATGAAAAACTTGTCCAAAGCTAACTTTTGGCTCCTAAAAACAGAAGTGGCTAACTTCACAGCACCCATGCAAATAGAGAAGAGTTGCATGACTGCCAAATCATACACCAATGCACTGTACAAACACGTACACAAATGCATGGATCTCACCATACCCAACAGAACTAAGACATTCTCCTCAAAAAAAGGAAGCCAATCTGGTGGTCACCTGCCATAAACAAACTCTACAACAGAAGGAGGAACCTGATGCAGAATAAGGTGAAGTCCCAAGACTGGAAAAATTCCCTTATCAGCCTCAACAAAAGGTTGAGATCCCTCATCAAATCTTCTAAAGTTAACTATGAAAACAAAACTGCAGCTGATGTAAAGACAACCACAAGGCCTTCTATAGTTATGCAAAGAATCCCCATGGCAATATCCAGATTAGCTCTGAGCTACTGCACAATGGTACCTCCTATACTGAGCCAACAGATATTGCAAATATACTGGTGGACAGATTCAGCACTAATTTTACCCCTCTCTCCCCCAACAAAGGACCAATCACAATACCAGTAGATTGCCAGGCACCCAGTATTACTGCTGCACAGGTTAAAACATCACTGTCCAAGGCCAAGAATACAGCTTCTGTGGGACCTGACAGTATCCCAACATGAACTACAGAGTGAACTGTCATCTTACCTGTGTGCCCTGTTCAATCACAGCCTCACCTCAGGATTTGTCCCTATCAAATGGTGCACTGCTACACTCATACCTCTACACAAAGGAGGAGTGACTACAGACCCCAGGACCTATTGCCCCATTAGCCTGATGAGTCTGATATGCAAAGCTATGGAACACATCATCATGGACCTAATAAACAAGGATATAGGGAATCTCCAAACTCTGGACCTACACAGTTTCATTTTGTGAAGGGTAGATCATGCATGCTCAACTTGGTCGACTTCTTTGAGACAGTTACCAGACCTGTGGATGAAGGTAAGGTGGTTCATAAAGCCTACCTTGATCTGGCCAAGGCCTTTGATACCATTCCCCACTCAGGAATCACAGAAAATATTATTAAGCTAGGCATCAACCCCTATATCACTAGGTGGGTTGCAAACTGGCTCACAGATAGAACTCACAGTGTGAAAGTAGCTGACTCCAAGTCAGACTGCTGACAAGTCAAGAGTTGAGTCCCACATGGTTCAGTCCTTGGTCCTCTCCTGTTTGGGTATCTACTTCTCTGAATTCCAGGCCAACACGAAGGGACTCTGGCTGACAAAGTTTGCAGATGATTGCAAGTTGGGAGTTATTATTAACTCCCCAAGTGATGTTGACATCCTACAGAAAGGCCTCAATGAGACCAATGACTGGTGTCAGAACCATGGCCTTAAGCTCAATGCCAAAAAATGTGTCTTCATCCCCTTCGGGAAAAACCCAGTTCCCTTGAATTACCACATTGATGGTAGTCAACTGAACACAGAAGGCGTTATAAGAGATCTGGAAACACAGGTTGACACCTACCTCTCTTTAGGCCACTATGTTGCCACTGTGGTCAGAATGTCCTTCCATGTGGCACATCTCATTACAAAGGGTTTTGCATTCAGGAAGAAAAAGGTTATCGTCTCCCTCTACTCTTCCCTCATTAGGCCAATCATCAAGTACAATGCCCCATTTTGCATGTACCTCACTAGTCACCTGCAACAACTGGAGTGGCCACAAAAGTACCTCACAAAGAGGATCCTAGACCTTCAACACTTGTCCTATATGGACAGACTCAAAAAACTCCAACTATTATCTGTCTCATATTGCCTACTTAGAGACGATCTCTGCTTGACTTACAAAGCCATGTCTGACACAGCTCTGTTAGAAATGCTACATCTAAGGAAATCCCAATTGCTCCACACCACACGATCCAGAGACCTCAACCTCATTACCACAATCAACAGAACATGTTGGAGGGACAGGTTCATAACCCAGAGACTGCCCATACTATGGAATAGACTTCCCATACATGTCAAGCAGAGCACCTCACTGGCCCTCTTGATGAGTGGATGGGAAATAAAAAATTAATGCCGGGGATCACTCCAGTGGCTCTACTCGACAGACGCACTAGGAACTAAGGTTGAGTGGCACGATGCCAGGCTAATCCTATGGGCTCGGCTTGTAAAGGCTCCAGAGCCATTAGCCTAGTACACACCTATGAACCTATATGTAAAAATAAAGAAAATGTAAATACATATTCTGTAAAATGTGTATATATATATATATATATATATATATATATATATATATATATATATATATATGTATCTACAAACAAATTATAAGAAAATGTAGATTGCTTTTACTTCATATGCTGTCTATAGAAGGAAGGACAGGAGTAGATGCTGTGTCTTGTATATATGGGCTTTACTACACACCCGATTATATTAAGTTTTTTTTATTAAGCATTTGTATCACTTTGTATGTTCCAAACTTTCATTAATTCTTAATTATTGAATAGTAATAGCAAAACAGATATTAAATGCATTTGTAGTAACAACTTATAAATAATGCTGTCATGATAAAGCTGAGCAACAAATGTTTGCATCTGTACCCTTTAAGAAAATAAATTGTCTCAGCAGCATTTTAAAATAACTGCTTAACCAGATTAGGACACAGTGTAGTAACACACTCTTCCCATTCAAGGAAGAAAGGATACAATTATGTTGTCTATGTAAAATAGAAAGACAGCACTACATCCTTTAAGACAATACAAATATCTTGGGTCCAGTTGCAATCTTTGTCAGTTACATGGAATATAAACCGTGCTGACCCAACTGTCATGCTTTGCTTGCTTCTCATTTAGTTGCTTGTTATTCTAACTCCTTGTTATTTTTCCTCATAGATGCAGTGCTTGTACATACTTATACAGTTTTTGGTGCCAAAGCCTGGGAGGAAACAAAGCAGAGACTTCAGAAGCTGGAACAAGAAGAGAAGGTTAGGGGTGGGGACAGAGATGATCTGATTTCCATAAAGGAGGAAACAGAGAAAAAATCCAGGATCTGATTTCCATAACAGAGGAAATAGAAGAGTGAGATCTGATTACCATGAGGGACTCATCCATGTGACAGGAGGTGGATGCAAGCTAGCCAGTGATTTCCAAAGGAACTTCTACACTGCAGATAGGATGAGATCCTACCGTTCTCTTGCTTGTTAATATAGAAGCACTAAGACTTTGTTCTCCTGTAGTTAACTATGTAATCTATAATTCATGAGGCATGCAGATGTTCAAAGTATCTGTGTATTAATAAGGTTTTAAATCTGGGGAAACAAAGCACCACAGTTGTTAGAACCAGAAATAAGACCTGAAAATTTGAATTTATAACAGTATACCAGAACTAGTGAACTAGAACTGTGACCAGACATAGAAATGGATATTTATTAAGAATTACTAAACAATTTCAAGAGAAATTCTCAAAAGAAATCTGAAAGTGTTACTGAACCATCTCAAAAAGAAAGGTCTCAAGGAATCCTTATTTATTTTTTTTATAAAGTATCCAATGATCCAGAGATGTTGTCAGATCCTAAAAAGGTTATTTTTTCTCCTAATTTTCCTAGATTTGAAGAAATTATAAATCATGATGGAGAAGATGAAGGTTGTAATAGTTTGCAAAATGGGGATCCTCAGTTTTTATTAGATATTATTCATGAGTAGGTAAGTCAGAAGCAACAATAGCTAAGGGTAAAAGATATACCAGAAGGATGGAAAAAGAGAAGTCCTATTTATAAACTGCCTTCTTTGATTTATGAATTTACTGAAAGGGGAAATCAGATTAAAATAAAAGGGATTTTATTAAGAAAACATTCATTCCACCTCTTCTACAACAGGTTTTTTATGTACATTAGAGCAACACAAAACTATACAAGATTTGACAAAAAAATTATCCCGCTTACAGGGAAGTGTAGAGGAATCAGATAGACAAGTGAAATAGACAGCAGAAGAAATACAAAGCTTGAATAATGAAATTAAAGAAAAGGAACAACAATGTAAAGAAACATCTAAGCAAACAAACAGAAGAAAAAATGAGGGAACAAAAAGAACAAATATCCAATTTAGAAAAAAAGTGGAATTCAGGGATCGTGAAATAAAAGCATTAAAAACTGCTCTACAAGAAGCTATTAGATTAGGAACACAATTTGGTGATGGGGAAGAAGTTAGACAAACCTTTTTAGAAGGAATAAAAGGAATATGGTAAATAGTGTCTGTATGGGGATATAAGTTACCAGAACCAGACTGGGATAAGTTAACAGAAATCCCTCTTAAATCCAGTTCCCAATATAATAGCCACACAACATCTAGCTATACTTCAGTGACTCCTACTGTTCCAATGTGAGAAAGAAACTCTGGAATTAAGACAATGTGTCCAGTTTCACAGCCATTAGATGATAATGGATCTAATTATATATCATTAACTCCTCAGGAATTACAAGCAACATTAATATACTTAGGAGGAAAATGGGAACCCTATAAAGAAACATGGACTGAGAGGAGGGAAAACCTGAACAAGGACAGAGAATATTTGGATGTTCCAAAGAAGATTTATATTCTCTAACTATTGCAATGATGCCAGTAGAGGAAAAAGCTATCAAAAATATGGGTCGGTAAAGCCAATTGGAATGAAATTCAAAACGTTCTACAAGATATGTCACCTCATCTTCTAGTTGATTGGGGAAAAATAAATGAAATAAAGTTAGGAGAAAGAGGAGATTTAGAAGAATATGTTGTCGCCCTACAGTTAGACGTTGCGTGAATGGGCATTCCTTCATTGAAGGTTGTGCATTAGGCCCAGCAAGCCAGTACGTAAAAATCTACTGCCAACCATTAGCGGAGCGGAGTTCTGCTGTGGCGACCCCTAACCGGGAAAAGCCAAAAGACACAAACATCTTCATACAAATGGGGTGCTTGTAGATTGTATAGTGGTCAAAAGACCTGAAATGGATAACCCAGCCTTCCTAGGAACAGTATTGAAAGATTACCAATCTGGTTGGAAAAGGCCTTCCTAGTAAGGTGTCAACATTGTACATATGATGGTTTGTATAAGGCCTTATTATCACTCTGGGAAATAAGAACAGAATTAACAGGTAAACCAAAGGAAGTCAAAACAGTGTATGTTACATAAGGCAAATTTGATCTAAACCAAGATAAAATAACAAATGAAATTCAAGGGAAAATTTAAAAATTGTAATAAAGAAGGGTGTATAGCCATGGATTGTTGATCACAAGGTGGGGGTTGAGCTGGACAAGGACCTAATAAAAAAGGAAACAAGAAGAAAAAGAAAAGGTAGATAATGATGGAGTTTCTCAAGTTCTTCTGGAAAGATTGGAATATCTTGAAAATAAGATGGCAAATCCTTTCTTATCCATCTAGAAATTTGGGGTATTCATAGCCTCCCTAAAAATGGCTGTGTGGGGAATCCACATGCTCATATTTGGGTAGGAGGCCATCTAGATGCATATGTAATTGATACAGGAGCCACAGTAAGCATTACCACAAGAACATTTCCAAGAACAAGAAACATAAATTTGCAAGGATTGGGAGGATACATTTCTCAAGCTGAAGTAAGTCTCCCTGTAAAAACAAAGATAGGGGAAGATGCATTCCGGCATGCATGGGTATCAGGTCCTCACCTACAGAACATTGTTGGCAGTGATATTTTGAAACAAAGAGGTTACATTATAGATTTGTGTAACAGGGAATTGTTTAAGGGACCATTAGATGAAGTGTTAGTCACCTCTGAATCTTTACACAAATACAGTGTCAAGGATTCAGGAAAATATGATTAGCTGATTTATTGAAAATGCCAAATCAAGAATTGGCTCAAGTAATCCATTGTTATCAGGGTATTTTTTTGCTAAACATAGGAATGATTGTGGAGAAATCCCTAATGCTATTCTTAAAGTAAGAGGCAGTCCCAAGAAGCCTATAAAACAATATCCAATCAAGAAAGAAGCAGAACTGGCAATACTGAATACTGTAAATGCTTTAGAAGCTCAAGGGATTGTGAAGAAAATCAGTTCACCAGCTAACTGTCCATACTGGCCTGTACAGAAGCCACATGGAAGTTATTCTCTCACTATTTATCACAGAGAATTTAATAAGGTAGTACCTCGGCCTTTGCCATTAGTAGGTAGCTTGCCTGATTTCATTGTTCAGATTCAGGAAAAAATTAAAATTTTCTCCACATTGGATGTGAGTAATAGTTTCTGGAGTTCAAAGATTCAAAAGATTCAAAGAAACTTTATTTGGATTTAAGACCACACAATTGCAGCCTTAACAAAATTAAAAATGTCAGTTCATGAGAGAAATGCTGTGTAAATAATATAAATACAGCAGTAACCGAGAATAACATAAGAAAGAGCATAATGTGTATATCATGCAAGGGGTAGTTCACATTACATAAACCTACTCAATATCCATTAACCAATCACCATCAGCCCCCTTTTTCCCATTTTTTTACATGGGGTTGGGGGTATCATGTTAACTGTCGCCATCTCTCTCGATTCAGTGCCACACTCCTGCCTTCTTCAACACTCATGCCTGACTGCCACAGATCTTCTTTCACACAATCCATCCACCTCTTTGCTGGACATCCTTGCTTCCTCTTACCTTCTTCCTGTCTGTCCCAAATTTTCCTCACCAGATTGTCTTCTGCTTTTCTTCACGTGCCCAAATCACTGTAATCTGTTCTCTTTGATCTTTTCTGCAATTGGAGCTACTTTGGCTTCTGCTCTTATGTCCCCATTTCTTTGTTTGTACCATAGTGTACATCCTACCATCCTTCTCAGGCACTTCATTTCCATCACCTCTAGCTTCTTCAACTGTTCTGCCTTTACTGCTCAGGTTTCTCTACCACCTTACTTTTCAGCTTCTTTGGCATTCTTCTGTCATAGACTACACCAGATACTCTATGCCAGTTGGCTGCAGCCCCTCTGATTCTAGCTTTAACCTCTTCATTCAGACTACCCTTCTTCTCACCTACTACTCCCAGATACTTGTAGCTGTTTACCTGTTCCACTATCTTCCCTTCTATCTCTGTTCTCAGCTTCTTCTGATTTCCCCAATTTGCTGCCATTACCACCATCTTATCTGTGCTTAGTTTTATCCCATGTGCCTTCAGATTTGCATTCCATTCTCCTATCCTTTGCCGAAGTTCTAGCTTAGAGTCTGCCTGTATTGCCACATTGTCTGCATACAGCAGCTTTGTTGATCCATCCCCTCCAACCTGTTTGCTAATATAATCCATCACCAGTATGAACAGCAGTGGGCTCAGAGCTGAACCCTGATGTACACTCACACCCACTGGAAACCCCTCTGTGAGGCTGAACACTGTTCGTACTTGAGTCATTGGGTCTTTGTATATAGCCTGCACTAATTCTACCAATGTTTCTGGGACTTCAAACCACCGCAGTACTACCAAGATCAGCTTTCTTGGGACCTTGTCATATGCTTTCTCCAAGTCTAGGAATGCCCAGTTGGACTCTCTCCTCATCTCTAGCTTCTTTCCAAGTATCTGTCTTAATGCAAACATCGGGTCAATTGTGCTGCATCCTGATCTGAATCCAAACCGCTCATCTCTCATCCTATATTCTACTACTATGCATATACGTTTATCAATCATCCTCTCCAGAACTTTCATGCAATGTGATAGGAGTTTGATGCTTCTGTACTGCCCACAGTTGTGGATGTCCCCTTTGTTCATGTGCACTGGCACAGGTATGCTTATTCTTCAGTCATCTGGGTATGCCTTTCTCTCCACACTGCTATTAGTACCCTCAGGAGCCATTTCTCCCCTATCTCATCCAGCATCTTTATCATATCTGCTGTGACTTCATCTGAGCCTGCTGCTTTCCCTGGTTTCATCTTCCTTAGTGCTGTTCATACTTCTTCTAGGGTGGGCTCCTCTTCTTATCTCATCGTAGGCTGTTTCTGGGGAAGTACAGCTTCTGTGGAGTTTTCTTCATTCAGAAGCTGCTGGAAATGCTCCTTCCATCTGCCTTTGATGTCCTCTGGGCTGGTGAGCAGGTTGTTGCTGGTATCCCTTATGAAGGGTGTCTGACTATCTTCGTTATCTTTCTGTTTTTACCTTGCAACCTTATATAGTTTCTTTGAGCCCCTTACTGAGTCACTTTCCAGAAGTTGGTACAGTGCCAATGATGCCCTATTCTTTGCTATTGCAACTTCTTTCTTAGCTTCTTTGTTAGCCAATCAGTAGTCCTTCCTAGCCTGGTCAGTCTTTTCTGCCTGCCACTGCTTCTTGCATGCCTTTTACTTTTGATAACTTCCTGGACTTCTGCATTCCACCACCAGCTTTCCTTATGTACCTTATTTCCATACCTGGCTTGGCCATATATCTTTTCTGTAGTCCTAACACATGCTGTTTTTAGGCGCTGCCATTCTTCTTCAACTCCACCTATTTCCTCCTCTTCTTGGGGTGCTAGAGCCCTGAGTAATTCCTTGAACTGTTGTACTTTCTCTCCAGTCAACTTCCAGGTCTTCAGCCTGATGTCTGTTGACCTTAGAGCCTTCTCTGACCACTGCTAGCAGCTGATTGTGGCAACTAGTAGTTTATGCTGTGGGCCGACTGTTTCACTGGGGATGACTTTGCAATCATGGATTCTGCCTCAGTGCCTTGTCCTTACTATAAAGAAGTCTATGTGAGCTGCATGTTGACTACTCTTGTATGTGATCTTGTGACTGTCTCTCTTTCTGAACCATGTGTTGGCTACTATCAAGCTATTTGCCAGACAGAAGTCTAGAATGGCTTCTCCTTCTTTATTCTTATTGCTTCACCCATGTGGACCCAGGCAGTCCTCATATCCTGTTCTGTCTGTCCCGATATGTGCATTCAAGTCACCCATTATCAACACCAATTAATGTTGTCCTGCTTTATCTAGTAGGTCCTGCAACTGCTGTCTGAATGCACTCTTTTCCTCATTATCACAACTCTGCTGGGGGCATAGGCTGAGATTATGAATACTGCCCTGTCATTACACTGAAGTCTGACTGCCATGAGTGTGTCATTAATTCTGATGATATCCATTAATACCTTCTGAAGCCTCTCTCTCACCACAATTCCTACACCATTTCTAGCCTGCCCTCCATCTGAGTAGTAGACTCTGGATCACAAGCCAAGTGGCTTTGCTGCACTGCCCTTACATCTCATCTCCTGGATACATAGAATGTCCGGCCTACTCCGTATCATAATGTCATCCACTTCCAAGTTGCATCCTGTCAGTGAACCTACATTAAGCGTAGCAATTCTCGGTTCATGTTTGGCAGGTTGGTTCATTTTATATCCAGCTTTCGCTCAAAAGAGCTACCCTGGGTAACCCAGGCTGGGCAACTAGACACCAGTCTGCCAGTAGCCTATTTACCCAGGGCTGCTGGGCTTTATGGTGGGCACACACTGGCCAGTAGGGGTGCATATACCCCTCCCACAGTTAGCACAGGTCCCTGGCGTGGGTCAGAATAGGCCAGGTCCTCAACCCACTTATCACCGGTAACTACCCATGCCCATTTTTGGCGACATTAGTGGACATGACCAAATCACCTAGAGTCCAAAGCAATTGGTCTGTACAACTCTTCCCCCTATAGGGCACCATGTAGAGTCTGTACTGCTGCCCACAGCTCCATTCATTGTTGAGTTTGAGATGGAAACACTCAGCATGTTTTTGGACATGGGAGAAACCCCATGGAGACACAGGGAGAACATGCAAACTCCAAACAGGCATTGGTCTAAGGTCAGTATCAAACCTTGTACCTTGTGCATAGGAGGTGAAGACCTAAACCACTAAGCCATCTGGTCTGGTTAACCAATGATAAATAATAAATAAATACCCACCACTAAACTCCTTCACCATTACGATAGAGACTAATTAGAGACTAGTGAATAGCAGCTATTTAGTTACTGTATTGCACTTGTTAACCTTAGACATAACTCAGTATAGCCATCATATTGCAAAATAGTAATACTGGTGGTAATTGCTCAGAGCAGCAGGATTAAATGAAAAAAGAAGCTTCAATGTATCAGGTATTAAGGTTGGTGTCTGAGTTAATAAGTCTCACAGCTGTAGGATGGAAACTGTTCCTGAATCTGGTAGTCCTACAGTGGAAACTGCAGTACCTCCTTCCAGACTCAAGTTGTGAGATCCAGTTGTGGGCTGGATGGGTCAAATCAGCTAGTATTTTGTTCTTGTAAAGAAAAGCTCCTGAATAGAAGGGAAGTTTGTAACCAAGATTTTCTCAGCCACCCTTACCACCCTCTGTAATTTCAGTTGCCAAACCATGCTATGAAGTTGCTAGACAGGATGCTCTCGATAGCTCCTCTGTAAAACGTGATAAGAGCAGACAGTGGGAGCCTGGCCTTTTTAAGCTTTCTCAGGAGGAAAAGCTACTGTTGAGCCTTCTTGACTATATGGCAGGTATTGACAGTCCAGAGGGGTCATCTGTGATGTGAAGGCCAAGGAACTTGATTGTTTTGACTTTACTCTACTACCTCTCCTTTGATAGTGAGTGGTTGGTGAACTGTTGCCTTTCTCCTGAGGTTCATAATCATTTCTTTGGTCTTATTAACATTCAGGTCCAAATTGTGTCTGTCACATCAGGCAATCAAAGTGTTCACCTCATTCCTGTAGTTATGTTCATCCCCACCACTAACGACTGTGCTATCATCAGTTAATTTTATAATCTGGATGAAAACTCACAGTGGAAATCTGCTTTTACTGTAGTGGCTCAACAATATACTTGGACAAGAATGCCTCAGGGCTTTCATAATGCTCAAACCGTTTTTCATCATGTAATGCAGGAAGTACTGAAACCACTAAAATATAGACCCTCTATTATTCAACATGTAGATGACATCCTTGTAGGACCAGAGACTGAAAAGTAGCACTTGAAAGCATTGATAAATCTTCCAAGCGATAAAACAAGCAAGATTAAAACTGAACCCTAAAAAGAGTCAGTTTGAAGAATTCTGTTACTTTCTTAGGTGTCACACTATTAGCAGGACAAAGAAGCATCAGTGAAGACAAAAAAAAATTAATTAGACAGTTACTAATTAAAGCTACTGTCACAGGGTTAAGGTAAGCACTAGGAACCTTGACTGATACACTTAAGGGAAACAAGAAGGGAGATGAACCTCTCAGTTGGAATGATGAGTCACTAGCAGCTTTCTCTAAAGTCAAAGAAGAAGAACTTATTTCTTCACCTGCTTTGGGTGCCACAGAAACAGACAAAGAGTTCATCATACAGTGTGGACATAATGGTAAAACTATGATGGCCATAGTCTTGCAAAAAAAGAGGATCTCAATATTAGGTATTGGGTTATTATTCCTGAATTATCAGTCCAGTTGAAAAAGAAATGAAAGAATGTGAAAAGCAAGCAGAATAGTATACTGAAGTGACACGTCATAAAATTTACAATCATGTTATAGACCAAGCACACTACAGTAAAGTACATCCTAGAAGGAAATCCAAACTGAATGAACAATGCATGACTCAGTAGAATCACTGCAAAGTGTGCAAGTCAGGAAGGAGGGATTAGAGAAGAGATCCCTCAGATTAAGTTTTTAACAGAATTGTTTAATTAAGAGGGGAATCTCATGAATGCCCTGACTTGGAAAATGAGGAAGAACACTTAAAGGTAGGCAGTCAAACCATTGAAGAAGCTTTAGATTGGTACACAGATGGATCAATATATTGGAGCTCTGTTCTGAGACAGAAAGGGCAATTTACAATGCAGAGAAAAAAGAAGGGCAGTGTCCCAGGGGTATGCTTAGCACAATGAACTGAACTAGAAGCAGTTAGACAAGTTTTTCTATTACCCAGACCTGTAAACATGTATACAGTGAGCATGTAATCTGAGTTCTGACATAATCTCTTACCAGTTGGGCAAGGAGAATTTTGATTACTGCTGGTGGCAAACCAAACAGCCATCAAGAAGTGTTAACAGAATGCTGGGGCTTGATAAAAGATGATAATCCTTCTACAGTAAGCATAAATAACATCAAAGCACATACCAAAAATGAAGTGCATAGTCAGGTTAATAAAACATTAGACCAGCTAACAAAGGAAGGATCTCTTGATGCTAAGCAAACATATCCAATACAAAATGTTCCTCAATACTTGGCATGTGAAGTATCATGGAATAAAAACAAACAAGGGAAATGGTGCAAAATATTTTTAATAAGTGCCAAATAGAAAAGGACTCACCCCTAGCTCCTTTACCTTTATATTGTACAGCTTACTTTTGTAAAGACCAGTGCACAGAGAATGAGCATAAAGTGGGAAAAAGGTGGGTAAAATCACTCAGATTCAATTTTATGGGATCATCATAATACTGTGTGTGTAGACTAAGTAGTGGGGGCAATTAAAATAAAGCCATTATGGGGTCCATCATTTGAACAAGGTGATCATATAAACTTAAATGTGAAAACAAACAAAGATAGTCAACAGTTAGGAAGCTTAGTGAAAAATTCTGGGAAAGCAGCCAAACATTATCAAAAAGAACAAAATGGAGGAATTTGAAGTAATACAAAGGAATGAATGGACATGGGTTATATTACCAGAACTTCAGTCATATCAAGAGAATTCAGAAAAGGACCTTTTCAAAGAGTAAAAACAAGTCCGCTTCAGAAAGGAAAAAAGTTGCTAACTTACTATTATAATTTCCTAGGTCATCCAGCTAGGAAAACACTAAACAAATTGGTAGTTGTAGACTCAAATGGCAAGATATGGCAGCAGACATTAAAAATCATGTGGATAGATGTGTTAATTGTGCAATGCACAATGTAAAAAAATATAATAAGAGAAAACAATATAGACTCCCACAAGAGTAGGAAGGTACAAGTGGACTTTGTAGGACATCTTCAACTTCACCAGGAGGATTCCATTTCTTACTCACCCAAACAGATGAACACACTGGATAGGTGGAGGATCATACAACAAAAAAGGGAAGATGCCAGCTTAGTAGTCAGAATAATGAGTCAAGTGATTATCCCAACATGGGGAGTACCCTAAGAAATACATAGTGAGCAGGGGACTCACTGCACTGAGAAGGTAACAAACTAAATATGGGAAATTTTGGAAATTAAGCAAAGGTTTCATGCTCCTTACCATCAAATACCAAGTTGTAAGCATATATGCCACCAAATAACCAAACATATATACCAAATGTACACTAAGAAGGACTGTAGCTCACTGCAAATGCTTGCTTTCAAAAATCACTTTTAATAGAAAACAAATAAAACAAATAAAAATGAACCCCTGAAGGTTAAAACTGTTTTACACACAGGTTAAGCGCTTTTATCTGCTAACTGCAGACTTCAGCAGAACAATGAAATATGTGTTTCTTCCCCCTATATAATACATTTTCAAAAAAAATCAAGCTGTAGTGGGAATGCTCAATCAATTGACCTTCACATGAATAAAACATAACCTTATGAATATTCATTAATTCTGCTCATTCAGCCTACACAGTTTTGTATTACACTTTGTTATCATACAGTTTCTAAATGTACCTATAAAACAATCACGTGTATATGTATATCACATTTTGGTATAAAAACACATTTATACATTTTTAAATAATTTATGCTATGTTAAAATATATGTACTTCTTAAGAACGCAATATTGCACTTTTGTTGAAAAAAATAACATATTGATACTCATTTATACTACGTTAAAAAGTATATACATCTTTAACACTCAATATTATACTTCAGTTACTTGGACATTATAACCTGACATGTTTTTCTATTTACTTGTTTTACTTTATTCTGTATGTACTTATACTCTACTGCAATGTCATTCATATTCTTGCATCCAAGATATGTTTAGTGGGAATATAGTCATTCAACCCAGGTTCTTTGGTTGCATTAAGCCTGAGTTGCCATTTGATCTCTTTTTCTGCTAATTTGACCTTAACATTTCCTCCCCTTAAATCCACCTTTACCTGTTCCAAAACCCCAAATTTAAACATGTGGCTTGCATCATATTTAAGTATGTGTCTATACAAAACATTGTGCTTATCATTTTTCCTTATGCAGTAGGTATGATCATATATCCTGTTCCTCAATTGTCTGTCCATCTTTCCCACATAATAACTTGGACATGCCAGATGTCCCCTAATGTAATTAATTTATCTTCCATAATCTCCTTACACTGCTGACACTGCCTACATTTTTTTTACATTAGGGACATCAACAATGCTAGAGTAAGGTTAAGAAAGGGAGCTGTTTATATCAACAGGTCATATACTTGGCTAAGTGTATGGCATTTATTAATTTGTTTGAGATTGCTTTTCTTGGTGTCATCATTTTTTTTCTGTTTTACTGATAGTTCACAAAAATGTAGTGTTGTTATTTACTTGCTTGATATTTCTGGCCACAGTCTAGATCCTGTTTGGCTGGTTTCATAGCGGGGGTTGTCTACCATCTTTTGAAGCCAGCCTATCCAAGGTGTGAGCACAGCTTTTTGTGTTATCTGACTCCCTGAGGATCTTATGTTTTCCTTTATACTACTGTATATGGAGTTACAATTCTGTGAGACAGTATCAGTATTTTGGCTGCTCTTTGTGGCCTACCTGTGACTGATTCAATAGACATCTGGATAATAAAAGCCTATAAGTATATTTTCTGGCACTTATCTGTTATAATATAACAGAATATAATGTCCATTGATAGTCAACAAAACTGCTGCATTTATTAATTTGCTTGAGATTGCTTTCTTGGTGTCTACATTTTGTTTTAGTTAAATTGTTTCATTTATTAATTTGCTTGAGATTAATTTTCTTGGTGTTTGCATTTTGTTTTGTGTTTTAATGATAATCAAGAAAACTGCTGTGCTGTTATTTACTTGCTTGATATTTCTAGTCACTCTCAAGATCCTTTGCAGCTGGTCTCATAGTGGGGGTTGTCTACCTTCCTTTGAAGCCAGCCTACCCAAGGTGTGAGCACAGCTTTTTGTGTTATCTGACTCCCTGAGGATCTTATGTTTTCCTTTATACTACTGTATATGGAGTTACAATTCTGTGAGACAGTATCAGTATTTTAGCTGCTCTTTGTGGCCTGTGACTGATTCAATAGACATCTGGATAACGAAAGCCTATAAGTATATTTTCCTGGCACTTAATCTGTTATCAGTGATAGTCAACAAAACTGCTGCATTTATTAATTTGCTTGAGATTGCTTTCTTGGTGTCTACATTTTGTTTTAGTTAAACTGTTTAATTTATTAATTTGCTTGAGATTACTTTTCTTGGAGTCTGCATTTTGTTTTAGTTAACAAAACTGCTGCATGTCATTATTTAATTGAAATTGCTTTTGGTGGTGTCTGCATTTTGTTTTAGTTAACAACACTGTTGGATTTATTAAATTGTTTCAAATTGCTTTTCTTGGTGTCTGCATTTTGTTTTAGTTAACAAAACTGTTGCATTTTTTAATTTGCTTGAGATTACTTTTCTTTGTGTCTGCATTTTGTTTTGTGTTTTAATGATAATCAAGAAAACTGCTGTGCTGTTATTTACTTGCTTGATATTTCTAGTCACTCTCAAGATCCTTTTCAGCTGGTTTCATAGTGGGGGTTGTCTACCTTCCTTTGAAGCCAGCCTATCCAAGGTGTGAGCACAGCTTTTTGTGTTATCTGATTCCCTGAGGCTCTTATGTTTTCCTTTATACTACTGTATATGAAGTTACAATTCTGTGAGACAGTATCAGTATCTTAGCTGCTCTTTGTGGCCTAGCTGTAGATATCTGGATACAGAAAGCCTATAAGTATATTTTTGGCACTTAAACTGATGTCAGTGATAGCCAACAAAACTGCTGCATTTATTAATAAGCTTCAGATTCCTTTTCTTGGTGTGTTCATTTTTTTTTAGTTAACAAAACTGCTGCATTTATTAATTTGCTTGAGATTGCTTTTCTTGGTGTCTGCAGTTTGTTTTAGTTAACAAAACTGCTGCATTTATTAATTTGTTTGAGATTGCTTTTCTTGGTGTCTGCATTTTGTTTTATTTAACAAAACTGCTGCATTTTAAATTTGCTTGAGACTGCTTTTCTTGGTGTCTGCTGTAATAGTTCTTATACATGGTGACTTTTTTTAGTTTCCCGCCCCTACTGTAAATTCAATCTGTGATGCTCCTCCCAGTCTAGTGTCATTAGTTCCTTCTACCTAATACAGTGAGAATGAGAAGGCCAACCCACTTATGTTCTTAACCTTGAATTATCTTCTGTTCTTCCTTTCTCCCTTTCCACTTTACTAAAAAAAAAAAACTTTGCTAGAATCTCCTTGTGTTCTGACTGAGTGTACTTTTCAAACAATCTGGAAATATAGAACTGGTAAGTATATTTTCTGGCACTGTTTAACTGTTCAGAGTTGAATAAAACAATAATTGAATTCAGTTCAGAATACAGTTTGAATAAATTGCATTTGTTTAAACTATATTTGCTTTATTATTGCTACACACTCAAGTGGGCTAGCTTGCACTGCACTTGAGTTGTTTTTAGTGCTGTTTCAGCTGCTTTTCTGTAAAAAAACAAAAAGTAAAGAAAAAAAATCAAAGCTTGTTTCCTTGCCTGTAACTAGTCTGGACTAGATACAGATTTGCTGTATCCAGGACTGTTTGTAAGCTTCTGAGCCCCCCAAGCCTTTTCCTGTGTTGGAGGAAAGCCTTCTAGCTTATGAGAGGGAGTGTAAGCACTAGGTAGCCTATCTACCACAAGAGGAGTGGTTTCTGGCCCAGAAATTGTAGTTTATTGGCCATTTGGGCAGTTTTTCCACCTCTTTCAACTTTCTGGTTTAAAACCCCGTGTTTGCGCTTGTTTCCCACCTTTCCTGTAACTAGTCTAGTCCAGATACAAGTTTGCTGTATCCAGGACTGTTTGTAAACATCTGAGCCCTCCAAGCTTTTCTGTGTTGGAGAGAAACCTTCTAGCTTATCAGTGGGAGTGGTAAGATCTAGGTAGACTATGTACCACAAGAGGAGTGGTTTCTGGGCCAGAAATTGGAGTTTATTGGCTGTTTTCGGAAGTTTTTTCCATCTCTTTCAACTTTCTGGTTTAAAAGCCCACATTTGTGCTTCTTTCCCACTTTTCCTGTAACTAATCTAGTCCAGATACAGGTTTGCAGGACTGTATGTAAGCTTCTGACCCCCCCCCCAAACCTTTCTGTGTTGGAAGGAAGCCTTCTAGCTTATCAGTGGGAGTGGTAAGCACTAGGTAGCCCAGAAATTGTAATTTATTGCCCATTTGGGCAGTTTTTTCATCTCTTTCAGAAATTTGTTTCCATCCTTTCCTGTAACTAGTCTAGTCCAGATAGAGTTTGCTGTATCCAGGACTATTTGTAAGCTTCTGAGTGGTGCCAAGTCTGCTCTTCAAATTTCCCATTAGAAATGGTAGTTCTCTCCTCTCCTTCATTTTTACTAGCTTATTAGTCTAGCACTTTACCAGACTTCTCGTAGAAATTATTGTAGCACACAAAAGTGCTACCAGCACTAAACATTCTACAAGGAAACTGCTCCAATACTTATTATTAATGCCCACCCCTACAGGAATGTCTAAAGGTCAGTTCCCTGTGCTTTCTTATATTAACCTGGTGAACTTGGTCATCCTGAGACAATGTAGCAATTGCCTCATGTACACTGACAACCCTGTCCTCTTACCTCCCAGCACTCAGACTTGCGAGAGATGCACTTATATATCTAAATTGGAATCCACACACTCTCCAGCCAAGACTGAAATAGCTTGTCAAGAGGAGAAGGTCAATACTTGCACCACACCACATGGAACACATAGCCCTCCAGAACACACACCAGCACTGCCTTCACATAAAAATGCAAACCACATGCCCACCTTCGTGAAGGCTGTCAATAAAAATCTACTCAAACAGCAGAGATCTCCAAGGCAGAAATGCACTTGACCACCACAGCACAACACTAATCATGAGACACATAACTCTCCTAAACAATGAGCCACTCAACCAAAGCCCCTAAGGTAAAACAGCATGTCCAACACAACAGTCATAGGTGACTTGATAGTGAAGCACTCTGATGTCCCACTCACTAGGTTGAATAAGGAGAAAGTAACAGTCAGCTGCCTGTCAGATGCCAGGATCCACCACATAACACACACACACTCAGGTCCCTCAACAACAGGGGCATATATGACTCTGTCATTGTATATGTGGGTGTGAATGACCTGAGATATACCACCCTGGACTACATGAAAAGAGACATGGAGGAGCTCTCGGATTATATAGCCCAGGTGGGTATGACACTAGCCCTGAGCAGCATACTACCATCACCTAGAATGATACCACACACAAGCAGAAAATGATTGATTTCAACAACTGGCTAAGTTTCTGGTGCCATTCTAAGGGGATCCAGTATCTGTCTGCCTGGGATGACATGATTGACAGACCTCGATGCTTTGCCAGAGATGGCCTGCATCTGCCACCCCTGAGCTTCTGGATACTGGGCAAGGCTCTTGCCACCCCATATAGTGCCTTTTTTAGGTGGTGTTCCAAAGACCAAATTACCGCCGTAACAGATACAAATAAATGCATTCTGAGGGTCATGCTGCTCAATGCTAGAAGTCTAAATTTCAAAATTGACTCACTTGAAGCACTCCTTAAAATAGAGAACATTGACATTTGTGCTGTAACAGAGACCTGGTTCAAGGCAGCAGAAAGCAGGCTATAACTCATTCTACACCTTTCAACTCTAAAACTTGGACCGAAGCTCCAAAGTGGTGGTATTTCCATATTCATAAAGTATGTGCACACCTTTAGACTGGTAATCCAACATAACGCATCAGAGATACTTCAGGTGCAGCTCACATTGGGAAAGACAGCGATTCAGGTTGTAACCTGCTATAAGCCCCAACCATGTCCAAAGACTCACAACTCCAAGTTCCTATGCACTCTGGAGAATATTATGGTCCAACCTAACACTCTCATGCAGGGCGACTTCAACTACCCCTCTATTAACTGGGAAAACTACTCATGTACCAATACAGTTGCCCATTTCCTGGAATTTATTAATTCCAACACCCTGGACCAGCTTGTTCTTACCTCCACTAGAGGTAGCAACATCGTTGACCTGGTTATTATTAACATGGGCAACCACTACTCTACTCCAATAATCAACTCCTCCCTGGTTAAATCCGACCACAAACTAATCACCTTGGAAATCCACATCCCTCCCACCCACCCCTGCAAAGGTAACCACCATGAAAAACTTCTACAAAGCAAACTTTGGGCTCCTAAAAACAGAGGTTGCTAACTTCATGGCACCCATGCAAATGGAGAATAGTTGCATTTCTGCTGAATCATACACCATTGCACTGTATGAACACGTACTCAAATGCATGTATTTCGCCATACCCAATAGAACCAAGACACTCTCCTCCAAAAAAGGAAGCCAATCTGGTGGTCCCCTGCCATAAACAAACTACAACAGAAGGAGGAAACTGATGCTGAATAAAGTGAAGTCCCAAGACTTGAAAAACTCCCTTATCAGCCTCAATAAAAAGTTGAGGTCCCTCATCAAATCTTTTAAAGCTATCGATGAAAACAGAATTGCAGCAGATAGTAAAGACAACCACAAGGCTTTTTATAATTATGTAAAGTAGATACACAGCAATACCCAGATTTGGTCTAAGCTACTGCACAATGGTACCTCCATTACCAAGCCAACAGATATTGCCAATATACTGCCCAACAGATTCAGTGCCAACTTTACCCCACTCCCCCAAACAACCAATCACAATACCACTAGATTGCCAGGCACCCAGTATTACTGCTGCACAGGTTAAAACAGCACTGTCCAAGGCCAAGAATACAGCTTCTTTGGGTGCTGACAATTTCCCTGACTGTGTTCTGCATGAACTACAGAGTGAAATGGCACCTCACTTGTGTGCCCTGTTTAATCACAGCCTCACCTCAGGCTTTGTCCCTAATGAATGGTGCCCTGCTACAGTCATCCCTCTCCATAAAGGAGGAGCAACTACAGACCCTGGGAACTATCATCACATTAACCTGACAAGTCTGATATGCAAAGCTATGGAATGCATCATCATGGACCTAGTAAACAAGGATACAGGGAATCTCCAAACTCTGGATCCCACAAAGTTTGGTTTTATGAAGGGTAGATCATTCCTGCTCAACATGGTCGACTTCTTTGAGTCATTCACCAGAGCTGTGAATGAAAGCAAGGTGGTTAATACAGCCTACCTTGATCTGGCCGAGGCCTTTGATACCATTCTCTACTCAGGAATCATAGAAAAACTCAGTAAGCTAGGCATCAACCCCTATATCACTAGGTGGGTTGCAAACTGGCTCACAGATATAACCCACAGTGTGAAAATAGCTGACTCCAAGTCAGACTGTTGATCAGTCATGAGTGGAGTCCCACAGGATTTGATCCTGGGTCCTCTCCTGTTTGGTATCTACTTTTCTGAAGTCCAGGCCAACACGAAGGGACTCTGGCTGACAAAGTTCACCGAAAATTGCAAGTTGAGAGCTATTATTAACTCCCCAAGTGATGCTGACATCCTACAGAAAGGCCTCACTGAGACCACCGACTGGTGTCAGAACCATGGCCTTAAGCTTAATGCCAAAAAAAATGTGTCATCATCCCCTTTGGGAAAAACCCATTTCCCATGAATTACCACATCGATGGTAGTCCACTGAACACAGAAGATGTTACAAGAGATTTGGGAACACAGGTTAACAGCAACCTCTCTTTTGATCACCACATTGCCAATGTGGTCAGAAAGTCCTTCTATGTGGTACATATCATTACTAAGGATTTTGCATTCAGGAAGAAAGAGGTCTTTGTCTGCCTCTAATCTTCCCTCATTAGGCCAATCATTGAGTACAATCCCCCATTTGGCATATACCTCACTAGACACCTGCAACAACTGAAGAGGCTGCAAAAGTACCTCACAGAGAGGATCCTAGGCCTTAAACACTTGCCCTATATGGACAGACTTAAAAAATCCAACTATTCACTGTCTCATATTGCCTACTTAGAGGCAATCTCTGCTTGACTTACAAAGCCTTGTATGACCCAGCTCTGTTAGAAATGCTACATCTAAAGAAATCCCAGTCCCTCCACACACATGCTCCAGAGACCTCAACCTCATTACCACAATCAAGAGAACATGCTGGAGGGACAGGGTCATAGGTTAATAGGTTCATAGATTAGTACTAAGCTACCTGCCCTTGTGAGCCATTTTAAGCCTAGCCAATTATCCCTTGTAAGACTCAAACCCTGCACCTTGTGCTTGTAAGGCAAACACCTTAACCATTAGGCCACCCTGCCCATGCTATGGAATAGACTTCCCATACATGTCAAACAGAGCTCCTCACTGGCCTTTTTCAACATAAATCTTAATGAGTGGATGAGAAATTATTAAATTTACCCCGGGATCACTCCAGTGGCTCTACTCGACAGAGGCACTGGGAACTTAGGTCAGGTGGCACGATGCCAGGGTAATCCTATGGGCTAGGCTTGTAAAGGCTCCAGGGCCATTAGCCTAGTACACACCTATGAACCTATGAACACTGAAAGATGGATTAAAGAAAATGATTACTGAGTATGGGAATCATTGGGTAAAACATTTACCCAACATTTTGATTAAGATGAGAAATTCTCCTCAAGGATGTGGGTTAACTCCACACAAATTAATGACAAGTCGACCTATGAATCTACAAGGAGGGAAATCACTTATAGGATACCATTAGAAGAAACAAAATTGTGAGACCAGCTCCAAGACCAAATCAGTTGGGCAAAAGGGAGAGTCTGGGAAGCTAGTCTAGACCTTCATAAGCAAAATGTGACCTGGGGAAAAGAGGGAGGTACAATTGGAACAACAAGATCTTGTAATGGTCGGCCAGTTTGGAAACACTAGCAAATGGGACCCAAAATGGTTAGGGCCCTATATTATTACCAAAGTAGGACTTGTGACTGTACAAGTCTGGCCACAAAACAATTAACTCCAAAAAATTTGTTGGATTCATAAATATCATTTTAAAAGATTAAAATGGAGGAGAGAAGATTAATTCACTTATGAATGTAATAACTAATGTTGATAAATATTGGGATAAAGGAACATAATATCAGATAAAACTAATAAGAATATGATTCTTTTTTCTTACAGATAATTTCAAGTAGAAAACATGGAACCATGAAAATCTTGATATCATTTGTGCTCCTGATAAACATTTACTGCCCAAGACAAGGAAAAGTGAATTTCAACACTTTCACCCAATCTCTCAGAAACTTTTAATGCCAAACAATGTTGGATATGTGCTGAAATCCCACAAGATGTGGACACAAATTTCCATTATGACCTATAACATTTGCTCTTCTAGAAATGTTGAACCTCACAGAACAAGACTGGGTCTAAAGAAATGACTCAATTCGAGAAACAGAAATTGAACATCCTTTTGTAAGACTTGTTCATACAAATGTGACTTCTGATTTTTGTTTACAAGGAAAAGGAAAGAATAGTCACCAGTATGTTGGGAATAGTTCTTGTAGCATTATTTAGGCTACCCCAAATATCACTGAGCAATGTTATGAACATTTTACTAATGAAACTTACAGGACATTTAAAATAGCCAGTACTAAACAATGGATTAAATGGATGACTCCAGTTCAGGCAGGCATATATTACATATGTGGAAATAAATCCTACAAATGGCTTCCTGAGAATTGTAACAGATTGTGTTATTTAGGACATGTAATTCTGTCCGTTAGACATAAATCAGCATTGCCTTAATTATAACATTATAAATGTTAGATTAAGAAGATTCCTAATGTCACCAGTCCTGGAATCATTGTTTTCCAATCCAAGAACTAAAAACTTAAAAGTATGACAAGATCCTGCCTGTGCAACATGCTTAGCTGTAGCTATATTAATAGGACACTTAGAGAGAGAGTGAGAGAGCAAGTATATAAGATCAATAAAAGGGACATTTCTATAGCTACAGCAGGAGCTATTTGGAACAAAATGGAAGCTTTTGACCAGAGATGGATTATTAACCTACAAGCAGATAAGTTTTAGGTCTTAATGATGCCTTTTCTTTAAAACCTTTTTTAAGGGACAGACCACTCACACACTAGTAGATTTTGTGTGTTTGCCAATTTTGAGGCTTTATAACCTTTTGTTATTATTATATTCAGTTTTTTATTAGCTTATATATTACATTATGTTTGTGACTTTCAGTGTGTGTGTATTTTGTCATAGCCTGAACATCTACCTTTACTAGCTGTGTTTTTATATAACTAGCTTTGACATACTTTATGTTGCCTTGTCATGTGATCATCTAGTGAATAGTTAAATGATGGATAATACAGAATTACTTAGTTTCCCCAGGTAAGGAAGATAGATTTATTAGATTTTATCAAGTAATACTTGTTTTTTCTTAAGTTTTGATGCATTCGCTGATAATTATTTATATATGCAGCTATTTTAATATTGCAGTTCAGTAGATTAAGATTACAACAAGTTAAATGATGGTTATTAACAGGCTTTTATTGTATTTTGTTTAATAGTCAATTTCTTTTGATGTAATTTGTTTATTTTTATTAGTTATGGACCAGTTGCTGTTCTATAATAGTGTGGATAGCATTATATATATATATATATATATATATATATATATATATATATCTATATCTATGTATATATATATATATATATATATATATATATATCTATGTATATATATATATATATATATATATATATATATATATAGTAGAACATTGTTGTTTACTTATAATTGTGATGCAATTTCTGGTCTATGAAGTGTGTTGTTATTGCATTTGCTTATCTTCAATGAGAGTTTTTTTTTAGCAATTGCAGAGTTTATATTTATAAGTATTACATATCAGCTATTTCACACTTGATTTTCTGGTTTACAAATTGTGCTTTTTCAGTTTATGAAGTGTGCTAATACTGCATTTGAATATTTTTTTATGAGACTTTTCCAGCAACTGCAGAGTTTTTGTTTATAGGCACAACATATGAGCTGATTTGCACATGATTTCTTGTCACATCCAGAGACCTCAACCTCATTACCACAATCAAAAGAACATGCTGGAGGGACAGGGTTACTCATGCATTTTTATTTTTATTAATGTTTATCAGTATATTTTTTATTTAATTGTGACCTATCCATACCTGTGATGCAATTTTCAGTTCACAATGTGAGCCGTTACTCTCTTGTATATTTGCAGTAATTAGTTTTTCAGCAATTACAAGCTTAGGTGCAGAAGTACATTCAGTGTATTTGTATTTCAGTGTACTTTGTTAAAGATGTTTGTTATTTGAGTGTTAGTGATGTATTTCCAACTTGAAACAACATTGATTATTTTGGAGGAGTTAGGTATGTATGTTTTTACACTTGTTTATGCTTCAATATGTGTTATTCTTTTTTTACTGAATAAATTTGTATTGATTTTCACAAACATAAACATATATACAGTATATATATCAAAGAAATAATTTTATAGTCAAAGCTTAAAGTGAAGAAACAATTCCAAAAACAAACATTACAAAACCAATTATGCGTTATCCTTGACTAATTGTACTGAATGACGTAGTAAGCGGTGATTGGTTTAGGGTTCTTTTAAATGGTGGTTTTAATTGTAATAATTTCACATCTGAACAAGCATTCATTAGGAATGTGAAAACGTTTACTTTGATCTAATAAACATTTTGGATTTTACATAATTAGCTGTGGTGTTTGTCCGAGGGGTTGTTGTTGTTACTTGATTTTATATTTGTACTCCTATGGCTCTTTACGCTGGAGGTGCATTTGTTGTTTTTTATTACTTGTTATTCTAACTGTTTATTATTTTACCTCATAGATGCAGTGCTTGTACATATACTTGTACAGCCCTGCATAGCCTGGGGTCCTCTCCACTATTTTAAACTATGTCTCAGTCATTACACATATATCAGTGTTCTCCATGGTGTGAAGGGAGTGGAGTTTCTTGTTTAGGCTCCTAGAATTCATCAGCAACACCTTCAGATTTTCTTTGCTTATTTCTTTATGTTGGTAGGTTTATCACATTGCATTGCCTAAAAAAGCCACTATGGGGATGGACAATGTCTTTGCTAATAATCCTTTGTGATTCTATGATTACTGGAGTCTGTTTAACATTGTTCATTTTACAACCTTCCACACTGTTGCAACACTCTCTTTGAATGTGTGGTTTTGAATCCAATGACATGTTAATTATATCAGTGTTTAAAGCAATGTTTATCATGCAGTAATGACTTAGTGAACAAATATTACATATGATATACTGCCTGAATTTGACAGTTTGACAGTTGATGGTTTTGATCCCTGAACACTGTAGTCTGTTTAACCCTGCTTATTTTCATTCTCATACTGTTTTGGTAACATCCATTCAAATGTGTGTTTTTAGACAGCCGTTGTACAGTTTCTGTGTGGTCTTACAGTTAGTACAAAGGTCAAGAAAATATAAGTTAAGCAGGCAGGGGTTTAAATCCAATAAAGTATGTGTTGTATTAATGTGAATAACATTGTGTAGGGGTGAATAATGACTTAATGAACACATATGATTTATATTATACTACTTGTATTTGACAGATGGAGGGTTTTGATCTCCTGAGCTCTGCACGCACTGTTGGTAACATCCATTCAAACTTATACTTTCTGACAGCTTTTGTATAACTTCTTCTGTGGAATTATTAGATAGTAAACAAGTTGAAAGGATATGCACTAAACAGACAGGGGTTCAAATATATTGAAGTCTAAGTTGTAGCTGTCTGACACACAATCTGTACATTGCAGCATGTATGGGCAATGCATATAAAAAATAAACATCAGCATATTATGAGCATGTCACAGCTCGTCATTACTGTGCAAATTGGAAATACAGTATGGGATGTATTTTGACACCCTGAGTATTGAAAGTTGTTTAGCAATGGTTAATTGTTTAGTCTTCCATAGTGTTATCAGTTTTCCTTGAAAGTGCATTATCTAGCCTCATACAATTACTTTTGCTGTGGCTTCAATGGATAAGGCATCAGTATATAAGTATTAATATGGCAGGCAGGGTTGAAATCCATGATGATCTACCTTGTAGCATTCTAGCAAAAAGCATTATCACATGTTAATAATGTACCGTGTCAGTATAAAGTAATGTAACCAAGTTATGTGTATGTGACAGCTTCCATGCCTCAGTCTACTTATGCACTGATGTGTACAGTGGCTGATGGGTTTTAATCCCCTCCTGTGTTGGTTGGTATGTTGTTTTTCCACTGTTAAGTTTTCACTCTTCAACAGTGTTTTAACATTTAAAAATGTAAAAATGGTAAAGTGCCTTGAAGAAAATGACCAATAAACCCCAAAAAAGGCACTGGTAAGGCAGGCTGGATATCAGTCAAGAAAAATTTATTGTTGACACCAAAGCACACTAACAAGAAGATAAAAATCACACAAACGCTTTAACTGTTTTCACTGCGTTTTCGTTTTATAACTTCATCAGATGAGCGTACCAACAGTTAAAATCTTAATTATATACAAAGTCTAAAAACCTAAAAGCCAATCAAATGAACTGAATAATTAAAGGAACCACAAAAATAAAAGGAGCAGTGCATTTCTAAATAGTTTCATAAAAATTACTGGCTTAAAATCACTGTGTTTAAAACAATTGTATAAAAAGCTTAAAAACCTACAAAGCATAAACATTTGAACATATTAATACATAATAATAAATTCACACATCTATAAAAAATGCATTAAACAATAAATATGTAAAATCCATATATAAATACAATGTATTATATTTAAAACCTATCTAATACACCATCTACTTACTAAAGCTGTGAATTACAACTTGGCAGATCTCAATTTTAACACAGGCTTCAAAGATACATTTTCATTCAAACCAGAGTATGCATTTGATTCTAAAATTAATTGCCAATATAGTTCCCTATATTCAAGATGGGTTTCCCAAGGACCACCCCTGGGATCTATAGGTAACACTTCTATAGTATAAAAAACAAAATTGGCATTAATACAAGTTTGATTATGCATTGTTAATATTTTTCTTTTTGATGTCGTACTATGTTCATAAACCCGCATTTTAAATTTTCTCTCAGTTTTTCCTACATAAAATGTGTCACATTTATCACATAAAGCTAAATAAGCAATGCCATTTCTAGTACAATTTATATAACACCTAGATTTAATAAACTTGTTCCTACATTTTAAGTGTGTCATTTCAAACCTTAATATGGGGACACTGGACACAGTTGCCAGACTTATATGTACCTCTCTTTCTAGAATCTGTACCTTTGCCCATTTTCAACTTGCAGGAACAAAACAAAATGACAGAATGCTATTTAAGACTGATATCACAGTTGATGATATGAATTTGTGAGATGAAGCTCAGAAGCAGCCAGGTATATTATCAGTACTAGGACTGCATCATCAATCTTTTATCTCTTTTATTTATGCCAAAGAATTAAGTACCAAGTCCTCACTAATAATAAGACAGCAGCCTCATTTGTAAGGGATTTGAGCATCTTAGTAGATTCATCCTTTAAATTTGATGAACACTTTAAGTTTCTTACAAGAAGGTGTTGTGGTCTAATTAGAAATATCCTGAAATGGGCTACTAGCACAGATAAGAGAATCCTATTCCTTTTGTCCCCTTAGCTGTCAGGCCCATTATTGAGTATTGTGGCTCTTTCTGTGTATTTAGTTTTTTGCTGTTGTGTGGAAACTTGTACATATCCAGAGATAATATAGTAGGCTGACAGCAAGATAAGAGCACTTGGTGCTTAGTAAGAGGCTTGTATTTCTAGTCGTATACTCTTTCAGATAGAGACTTCTAAGAGAGTATTTAATTATTGTGTTAGAAATGCAGTAATAACTAGGCAACTGCTTTATTAATCATAATTTATACAGAAGAAATAATACATCGTTACTCTATTGCAATCAAGAAAAAGACCAAGTATTCCTTTTTTCACAATAGGATTGGGCAGCTGTGGAACTCCCTAGCAATAAATATACAATCTGCAGAGATACTAAGTCTCTTAAAAAAAGAAAAAAAAAATTATATGTGGTACAAAGGCCATATATACAATTCAGAGTGATCTCGCAAACTCCATAACTGCCCCTGAGTCCCTAGGTTTGTATCCAATAGCACTGAGCATTAGATATTAGTTAACTTAGTTCAGTGGTCCTGCTTGCATGTATACAGTAGAAATCTTGGAGACTTTAGCATTTATCAACTCCAGATTTACTCTTTTGGTTATCCTCTCAGTCATACTGAGCTACAAAACTTAGCAGCATAACAGGCATGCATACCCTTTTCCATGTTTATATAACCAATAAAAGAGAAAGCATTGATAATCATTGTGGCTCAGTAAAACAAAGGGAATACTTACTTTCACAAGAGGGGGCTGAGGACCATCCTTCTGAAGTGCATGTTATGGTTTCTTTTCCATATATTGTGTAGTTTTCATAACAGCTGTATGTCACATTCTCGCCAACATTATAAGAGTCCTTTTCTCTAATATACATGCCAAATTTTATTTCTGGGGGTATCCCACATGTATGTTCTGAAGAAAAAAGATAGAAAATATGGTTATAAAACACGTATAGCAAGTCAGCAATGCATTAAATAGTGTTTATTATTTTAGTCATGATATATGTAATCTTCAACAAAAACAAATTGCATTTTATCAGCACTTTAAAGTTATATGTTAAACATATAAATCATTTTCAGACACTATTGACATTTCTAAAACAAAACTCATCCCATAGCTCTCAACTAAATTGGGACAAACAACTGAATCCAGACAAATTCAGAAATAATCAGGGACCTTCAGAGACACTTTTTAAAATACTAGTACAGTTAATATGAGATGTTAACACAGTAAGGTAATGTGAATTAATATACATTTTCTGAATAAGTCTATAACTCTAATTATTGTCATTATTTATTAAGTGTAACTTACCACCATGACTCCAAACATTTCCAGTTTTAGGAAGGATTAAGAGGAACAGAGATAAAATCTGTGTCAAAATCAGGAACATCCCTGAAAATCAGGGACAGTTGAAGGGTATGTTTCATATATCTGCAATACCATTTAACCACGTGTTTATGACATGTTCATATAGAATGATTGTTTCAGGAAAAGGAGACTTCCTTCAGACAATTACAATTGAACAATAGACAAGAACACTTATTGTAATTAATATAACAGTAATCCTTCCACTGGATTATAGACAAGAACAGCATATCAATAAAGACAATTATAGGGATGTTTTAAATATACACTAAGTTAGTCAGAATGTTGTCTGCAATTAAATATCTGGGCACAAGAATGTCCGAAACTTCAGGCCATATAGTATGTGAGAAAGATCCTATGAGAGTCTGTTAGGTAAAGATCTGAACTGTTGTAGTTGGGTAACTTAAAGAACTTCACATCATTGCAGTGGACTTTGCACAGCTTGCGGTTGTAGCAAACTGCATTTCAGAAACAGCGGTGCATTCAAGCTCAGTCTATGGGAACAGATGAAGAACAAAGGCCCTGTGTATTATAACAGTGCAAAGAAAGCATAGTCCATCTTTTTTGTGCTCCTTGTTTTTATGCAACTAAAGACTGGCATGAAGGAAGCATCTTGTTATTCTGAGCTCTATAACAGATGAAATATGTATAGGATCATAGGCGGCTTCTAGACTAATGGTCCTAAAGCATTTTTATGCCTAGCCATTCATGCCCTAATTTTCCCAATTATCAATGCCCATGGGGTAGAATGGCTTTAGTATAAGCTTGTGCCTTAGTATATCTACAAACTGCCCTTGTCCATAAGGGCCACAAGTAACAAGCCAGGGGTGAATTTGTGATTTGCCATCCATTTGTCCAAATTTTGTTTGAATAAACTTTGGGAAGAGCTCTGTTTCACATGAGTTTGCAAAGTATTACAAGTATAAAGTCATATGTTTTGAGTTTTTAGCCAATGGGCACATGAGTTAGAAGTGCATCAGTATTCCACATCTGTTTTTTGATGTGTATATTTGGAAAAATGGAGGACACACACTGAGCCGAGTGGAGGAGGAGCATGGACTACAACTCTGATCTGAGATATATAACAATAAGTATCCTGTTTTTTTGGCTTATTTATCCTGGTTATTGCTTTAAGCAATTTATATATAGCACTTTTTATTGCCTGCTGCATACATTTTACTGTATTTTACTGATATTAACTAATCTGCACTGTTAAACTAAAATTGTCTGCCTTACAGGACCTGAGAAATAAGTTTTTTACTGTCACACTGTTTATAAAGCTTTATAGCAAGTTTCACTGTGTGAAAGGTATTAACAGGAAATTTTCTGTATTTGTTAAGCACCTATTTGTTTGTTCTGATTTCCTGCCAAGGAGTGTATCATATAACTGATTTGTTTGCAGTTAAAGGCATTCTGTAGAGTCTCCTTGTTCCTTTATCTGTTTAAAAACTTTCATTTTGTGGCTCACTGCTGTGATAAACATTTCTGTAGTGCTTACTGTTTAAAAGAGTGTAGGCTACTAGCTTTAGTATTGTTCCTCACCCTCCCTCCCTGTTGGTGTCTTGTTGTTATACTTGGTGGCTTTGCAGTTGCCCGTCCCTATTGTAAATTTGATCTGGGACACTCCTCCCAGTCTAGTGTCATTAGTTCATTCTACCTAATACAGAAAGAACATCTGATAAGGCCAACCCACTTAGTTTCTTTCCTTCTGTTCCTCCTTTCTCCCTTTCTTACAAAAAAAAAAAAATTGCCTGAATCTCCTTGTGTTCTGACTGTGCTCCTCAAAGATTTTGGAAATATAGAGTATATTTTAGTGCATTTGTTAAAGCTGTATTTGCCTTAATATTGCTACAGCTCAATTGCTCTATGTAGCACTGCATCTGAATTGGTTTAGTGTGTTTTAGCTCCTTTTTTGTATATGTAGACTAGCCACTTATTCTACTGTATTACTGCCTCTTAATCATTTTTCAGTTGTGCACTTGGCTTGCTTCATTCAAAAAGTTTTAAATTGCTAATTTTGTAGAGTTTTAATTGCATTTACTGTTTAGGGCTACACACTCAAGCCTTTTCTGTGTTTATTTACTGTATCATTGCATTGTTTAGCCTGTTTTAATGAAAAAAAAAAACAAAAAACACAAAAAAACAAAAAATACTATATTGTTTGCTCGTTTCCTACCTTTCCTACTAGTATAGTCCAGATTCCAGGCTTTTTGCTGGTTTCAGGACTTTATTTTCTGTGTTCGGAGATATCCAGACCTTGCTGTGGTAGAGGGAAGACCTACTGCTTACCAGTTGGAGTTGTGAGCATTGTACTGCCTATCTAACACTAGAGGAGTGGTTTCCAGCTCTGAAATTGTAATTTTATTAGCCATTTTGGGCTGATTTCTATCCCTTTCAACTTTCTGGCTTAAAAACTCACGTTTGTGCATTTTTTGCATCGTGCAGCACCGCGGGGCTACTGTTAAACTATTCCAGGTGCCAGAAAGTCTGCTCTTATTTTCCTTAGAACTAACTGGTTTCTCAGTAGTAGCACTAAAATCTGAACCCCTGTGACTAGCACTTGCTCTAGAACCTGCTAGAAAGCACTAGGAAGCCTTAAACTGATACAAGCACTCAACTCTCCTTGCTAATAAGGAGAAATTAATTGTAGGCACTAAACAGCCTATAATTGCAAAGTACCTTGCAAAGGTAAGGGAAACTGCTCTTGTACTTTACAAAGAAAAGCACCTAAACAGGCATGTCCAATGGTCAGCTTCCGGTGATTTCTCCTGTCCATCTGGTGAATCTGGGCATACTGGCGCAATGTAGCAAATGCCTCATGTACACAGACAACCCTCTCCTCCTACCACTCAACACTACAACCTGTGAGAGATGCACTTACATAGCCAAACTGCAAGCAAAGCTCTCTCCAGCCAAGATTGTGCTAGACAGTCAAGAGGAGAAGATTAACACCTGCATTACACCTCAAGCAACACATAGCCCTTCAAAACCCACACATAGCAACACTAAACCCACATATGCAGAGGCCCTTAACATTAACCTGCTCAAGCAACAAGGACCTCTGAAGCTGAAACGCAAACAAACACCAGTCACAACCAAAGTGACACATAGCTCACAACACCAGTGTGCCACCCAACAACAACCGCTAAGGCAAGACAACGTAGCCAACACTTTAGTCATAGGTGACTCTATAGTCAGGCACACTGACCAGGCTGAGCAAGGAGAAAATTACAGTCAGCTGCCTGTTGGGTGCCAGGATCTGCCACATAATGCATGCACTCAAGCCATTCCACAACAAGTACAAATACAACTCTGTCATTGTCCATGTTGGGGTGAATGACTTAATATGTACCTCCCTGGACTACATGAAAAGAGACATGGAAGAGCTCTCAGATCATGTGGCCCAGGCAGGTATGATCCTAGTCCTGAGTAGCATCCTGCCTTCATCCAGAATGATACCACATTATAAGGACAAAATGACTGACTTCGACAATTAGCTAAGCTGACACATTCAAAGGGGATCCAGTATCTGTCTGCCTGGGACGACATGATCGACAGACCATGATGCTTTGCAAGAGATGGTCTGCACCTGTCACCCCTAGGATTCAGGTTACTGCCTAAAGCTCTTGCCACCTCTATAGTGCCTTTTTTAGGCAAGGCTCAAAGGACTAAACCACCACCATAACAGATACAAGCATGCAAAATATGAAGGTAATGCTACTCAATGCTAGAAGTCTAAATGTCAAAATGCACTCTCTCAAGGCACTCCTAAACATGGAGAACATCAATATCTGTACAGTAACTGAGACCTGGTGCAATACCAGGCTACAACTCTTACCACACTTTTCGGCCACCAAACCAAGACCGAAACACTAAAGGTGGAAGAGTGTCCATATTCAGTAAGGATATTCACACCTCCAGGCTAATTGCCCAACACAATGCATCTGAAATTCTTCAGGTGCAACTAACTCTAGGTAAGACTGCAATCCAAATTGTAGTATGCTACAGATCCCCCACCATGCCCCAAGATTCTCACTATGCCTTTCTAAACATACTGGAAAATATTAAGATACAACCAAACACCCTAATACTGGGTGATTTCAACTACCCTGCCATTAACTGGGAAAACTACTCAGGTACCAACACCTTTTCCTAATGGTTCTTGGAATTCATAAATTCCAATGCCCTGTGTCAACTAATCAATTGTTCCACCAGGGGCTCCAGTATCCTAGACCTGGTCATTACCAACATGGGAAATAGATGCTCCACACCAGTGATCACTCCCCTCATTGGCCAAGTCTGATCATAAGCAAATCACCCTTGACATCTACATCCCACCTCCACCCCCCCAATAAGGAAACCTCCATAAAAAACTTCTCCAAAGTTAACTTCATGCTACTTATGTCAGACGTGACAAACTTCGTGGCACCCATGCAGATGGGAGCTGAAAGTTCGACTCCTGAATCCTACACTAAGGCACTGTACGAGTACATCCACTCGTGCATGAATCGTGCCATCCCAAATAGAACCAAGACACTCTCCTCCAAAAAAAGGAAGCCAATCTGGTGGTCCCCTAAACTATACAACAGAAGGAAGAAACTGTTGCAGAAAAGAGGAAAATCTCAGGATGCAAAAAACTGCCTTACCAGCATCAGTAGGAAGCTGAGATCCCTCATTAAATCCTCCAAAGCTAGTTACAAAAATAAAATTGCCAAAGATTCCAAAGACAACCACAAGGCATTCTATAGGTATGTCAAGAATCTAAATGGCAATGCTCATATCTGCTCTGAGCTACAACAGAATGGCATTAAATATACTGATCCCAAGGATATTGTGAATATCCTGGCAGATTGATGTAGTGCCAACTTCACCCCCTAAAGGGCCCATCTAAATACCAAAAGACTGCCAAATTCTGGTAATCATGGCCACACAGGTAGAAACTGCACTTTCCAAAGCTAAGAATACAGCATCCATTGGACCAGATGACATCCCGGGCTGTGTACTACATGAACTACAAAATTAACTGGCACCTCACCTAAGTGTCATGTTTAATCATAGCCTCACCTTATGTTTCATGCCCACTGAGTGGTGCACAGCTACAGTTATCCCACTCCACAAGGGGGGATCCACCTTAGATCCTGGGAACTACCATCCCATCAGTCTGATGAGCCTGAGCTGCAAGGGCATGCAATGCATTATCATGGAACTTATAAACAAGGACATTGGCAACCTTCAAACACTGGACACCACCCAGTTTGGGTTCATGAAGGGCCAATTTTGTCTTTTGAATCTGATTGATGTCTTTGAATCAGTCTCCAAAATTATGGACGAGGGTAAGGCAGTCCACACAGTCTATCTGGACCTCGCCAAGGCCTTCGAAACCATGCCCCACTCTGGAATCATAGATAAACTTATTAAGCTGGACATAAATCCCTACGTCACTCGATGGGTTGCCAAATGGCTTACTGACAGAACCCACACTGTAAAAGTAGCCGACTCCAAATCCAGCTGCAGACAAGTGACAAGTGGAGTACCTCAGGGTTCAGTACTGGGACCGCTCTTGTTTGACATCTACTTCTCTGAAGTACAGGCCAACACTAAGGGACTCTGGCTAACAAAGTTCGCAGATGACTGCAAACTGGGAGCCATTACTGAATCCCCACATGATGTGGATATTCTACAAAAGGGCCTTACAGAAACAGATGCTTGGTTCTAGAGCCATGGGCTCAAGCTTAATGCCAAGAACTGTATAGTTATCCCCTTTGGAAAAAAAAATGTACCCATGAATTACCACATAGGTGGCAGTACACTAAACATCAAAAGAGTGATGAGAGACTTAGGGACACAGGTGGACAGTGGTCTCACCTTCGATAGCCACATCACCACAACAGTCAGGAAATCCTTCTATTTGGCACACCTCATCACTAAGAGCTTTTCATCCAGAAAAAAGGAGGTCATTGTTCCACTGTACTCATCCCTCATTAGACCCATTATAGAGTACAATGCCCCATTTGGTATGTACCTCACAAGACATTTGCAACAGCTGGAATGGCTGCAGAAATACCTCACTAAAAGAATCACAGGCCTAAAGCAGATGCCCTGTGCTGACTATCTAAAAAAACTCCACCTATACTCTGTGGCATATCGTCAACTCAGAGGAAATCTCTGCTTAACATACAAGGCCATGTCAAACCCTGAGCTGTTGGACATGCTCCACTTAAAGAAATCCCAATCCCGCAGAGCCACACGCTCCAGAGATCTAAACCTTGTCATGACAATGAACAAAACATGCTAAAGAGATAGATTTCTGACACAGAGACTCCCCATACTCTGGAATAGACTGCCCAAATATGTCAAGCAGAGCGCCTCCTTGGCCTTCTTCAAAAGGAACCTTGATGATTGGATGGGAGATAGGAAAGTCAACTCTGGGATTACATTCGTCACCCTGCTAGACAGGGGTCTAGGGAAGTAAATATTGTGGGAAGAAATATCCACGGTGTTGTTTGGCTAGGCTTGTATAGGCCCTAGGGCCGATAGCCTATTACCAACCTATGAACTTATGACTCTATGAGCCTATAATTCTGGAGATAATCCTCCTGAAGCTGTACATACTAATGTCTGTGACTGAAGTATTGAGGATTGAAGATTACAGAATGACCAACAGATTACAGAGTGAGCAACTGGGAGGAATAGTGGGAAATCATTGTAACATCTTTTAAGGTATAGGGACATAGTGGCATGGACAGGAGATTTAGAAAATAAAAGCTGCCTTACAAATGAGTCAAAATGCTTGGAGGATGGAGGAAATTGCACTAAGTGTGAAAGCATCTGGATAATTCATTTAGGAGTGGGAATGGAGGGCTTAGACTGTCTGAAGTTTGTGCAAGACTGAGTGTGTAGGTCAATAAAGGAAAGTCCAGAGCTAAATTTGCAAATTGACTTTGTTCCTAGAATGGGGTGGGGGGCTCAGCAAATAATAAAGTATATCTTAATAAGTTTCATAGTTATGGCAAGCAGTATCACAGAAGCTGTTCTTTTTGGATTGCCAAAGTTGTGGAGGAATTCTAACAAGTTTACAAGCAGAAAGCAGGGAATTAAAGAGACATCTGGTGCCTGCAGCAGAATGATGCACTGGTTAAGTTGATCTTACCTGGCAGGGTTAAAGTAATTTGTCAGCCAAATATATCTAAGACAAGCAATGGAGGAAATAGTAATACTACTGATGAGCACAATGCAAGGAGCTTTTCAGTGGTGAGACAAGTGCAAGGGAATCAGTAACAAATGGAGCACTATGGACGTATTGCTTCATGTGGATGTATGTAGCCCTGGAAGCAGAGTGAGACAGAGAGAAAAAACAGAGACACACAGACAGAGACAGAAAGAGAGAGAGAGAGAGAGAGAGAAGAATGGAACTAAGCATGAATTAGAAAAAGTGATGGGGCAGCAAAGAACTCACTAAGCAATTGCATGATACTCAGCATGAGAAAAGATGGAGTGATAAGTGAGGAATCTGCTCAGAGTGAGAGGGAAGTGAATTTTGGGGGAATATAAGGATGAAGAAGAATTTTCAAGCCATGAGAAAAGAGGTTGGAGGCTCTAGGAGCCATCATAATATGTGTTACTAGGGTCTGCAGTAGTTGTTACTAAGAAAATAGAAGCAGAGTAGTAAAGTAAGTGAGAATAGAGCTGCAAAGGAATGACTTGGTAAGGCCATTGTTTTGCTGCCAGAGTTTTTTCGTTATTTTTCTTGTTTGTACTTGGCTCTGGAATGCTACTCTTGAGACCTGTATTGGAGAAAGGGCAAAATATAGTGGAACATGAAGCAAGATCAGATGATATAAAATGAAGATGAGGCAGATATACTGAGGCAGTGGATTATTTGGAAGGTAATGGACACAGCCAGTGTTATAACTGGTTATATCACAACTGGGACAAAGATTAAAGAAACTGAAAGAGAGTTGGGAAGCTAGTTCGGCAAGAAGTAATGTTATTTATTTGGGTTTGATTGCATGTTATTACAGTATCAAAGGATATAGACTGAATATTGCCATTGGCTTCTTTTTGAACATTCTGGGTAAGAATCTTAATTTGTATTTTACCTACAACATTTCTCAGTTATTAGAGGATTAGATGGAGAAGGGATTAGGGCTTAACATACAAGATGTGGGAGATATGTATTTAGGGATTTGAGTATATCCAACAGTGGGGGAGGTGAGGGAAAGAAATTAGGTGTAGTTGAAGGTTAGGGTGTTCCAGCTTTTGGATCAGTGGTATGGGAAGGCAGCATGTTTTTCAGCTATAATTCATGTAGCATATGTGTTAATCTTGTCTTTAGTTTTGTATTTACTGCAGCATGTGAAGACCAAGCCCAGTGGTAAATAGTTAATCGAGCTGCAAAAAGTATAGGCAGAGAAAGGAAGGAAAGTAGGAGAGATAGAAGGAGTAGTTTAAGGGTAAATGAGGTGGGAGGATTGCGTATGCTGGATATTAAGATATATGCATTAGCTGAATGGCGAATAACAAGAGAATGGCACACAGCTGAATTTTCTTTCAGGAAGAGACTTACGTGTTTATGTTGGTATGATACACCGATAGAGCTCTAAGCCATCGGTCAAATCTGACAGGAACAAAGTAGTATGTAGTTTAGACAGAATAGTTTTTAGGACTGCCCTAAGCATTTGCATTCCAGGCAAATTATCCTTGCATAAAAAGCCATTTTAAGGGTAGGCCCCAGACAAAAAAACAAGAAAAAAGAGAAGAAGGTGGCCAATTTGTTACGTATTGCATTGTGCTCTAACAGAGATTGCAATGATTTCTATGGTAGTCAAAAGACTGATGCTGTTGTATTGTTGAACTGGAAAATGTTTCCTAGAAATGGTATTTAACAGATTTGTGCAGTACAGGACTTATTTCAAATCTATGCCTGTTTATTTAAAAGCAGAATGACAATGTATATTTGGTTAGTCATTTTGAAGAACATATTTTGTTAATCTTGTGAAAGTAAATACATATCTATGTTCATCTTGTAAAAATAATCAAAGAAAAAAATATATACTGTAACCATTAAAGGCATTTAATATGATAACATTTTTGTTTTGTTTTATTCATCACTTATTTAAATAGTGAACCCCTAATTTTGTTATTGTGACATTGTATATGTAAAATTAAGTCAATCTCATGTCTTAATGTTGGATTATTCACAGCTCTGAGGTTAGACATAGCTTGCCTTTCAGACATTTATGCTGTATAAATTTAATTTCTTCAGTCCCTTCTAATCCAGCATTCCATCACATTTGGATATTGTTATTGCAGAATATAAGGGATAATCATTACCAAGGGAATGCAAGGCTAAGATTTTTAAGATTCTCACAGATCAATAGCCTACTATGTATTTATGAACCAATGGACCTATGTAAGAAGGCAACACTTTTGTTCATAAAAACCAAGATTATTTTCATCATTTTTTGTTATTATTAATTTACTGATTGCATCGTGTACTGCATTGCTGCTCATTAAGCTTGCTAATTCTCTGATGCAATATATTTTTTAACATGCAACAATCCTCCTTATTAGAAATAATTGCAATTAAATTATTTAAATGCATTTTATACATATGCATTTTACGCACTGTTCATAGACCTGTCAAAAGCCTTTGATATGGTTAACCATAATATACTTCTTGACAAACTAAATCTCTATTCTCTTGACTCACAAGCACTTCAATGGTTTAGGAGTTATCTCCAAAACAGGCAACAAGCAGTGCTTTGGGACAATAACCTATCTTCTTTACTCCCAGTAAATATTGGTGTTCCACAAGGCTCAATCTTAGGTCCCCTTCTTTTTTCATTATTTATCAATGACCTACACTTGAACATACCTCAAGCCACCTGCATTCAATATGCTGATGACTCAACTTTAATCTGCACTGCAAAAATGTTCCCTCCCTCCAGTCCCTCACCCAAACGGTTTTCCAAAATGTAGAAAATGGTTTTGCAACAATGCCTCCTCCTTAATCCCAAAAAACAAAACTACTTCTCTTTACTCCTACTCACAAATCTCCCACACCATTCTTCACTATATCCTCTAATAATGCTACCAATATTAACCCAGATATGACCACTCGCCTATTAGGTGTAACTATTGACAACCATCTTAATTTTGATGACCATATTAACACCACCATTAAAGCTGTTAACAACAAAATTGGTACTCTCTATAGAATTAAACCCTTCCTTACCCCATTAGCTAGAAAAACATTGCCCAGACCCACCTTATCTCCACCCTTTTCTATGCCTCTGCTATATATACTAAATTATCTAAAAATAACATTACCAAACTCTCTACCTGTTACAATAGTATAGCTAGATTCAGTACTGCTACTCCCCTCAGAACTCACCACTGTCTTAACCTCAAACAACTAGATTGGTTAGAACTGAATAACCACCTACTCTATCAACAGTTACTTATCATTCATAAGACCCTTTTCTACCCTGATAATACCCTAGCCTTACTAAATTGATTTCACCCTATAAAAACCTAGCTACTCTACGCTCTGCTAATAAACTCCTAGTATCCTTGACTAAATCTTACAATAAAGCTGGGGACTCACTATTTTCAAATACTGCAGGAAAAACCTGGAATCAACTCCCTCATGAAATATCTAACCAAAACTCTACCTCTCTTTTCAAAAAACATATCAAAGAACATCTTAAAACTCAGTGGCTTTGTCCTTGTGCTAACCCCGACTGAAATTGCTTCTCCGCTACTCCTAACTTTCCTCCCCTCCCCTGACTATGCCTCTAAATAAGACTTTCAATTTTTGACATTTTACATCTTAGAAATAGGCTATACTATAAATTCTTTGTCTCATTCAATTCTATCTTTGTGTTTTGCATATCTGTTTTTGTTAGACTAACTGTATATGATGCATATTCTATATAATTGTCTGTTTTTGTCATTTGTTTTTAAACAAGGCTACCTTTGTACTTTGTACTTTTTCATTCATATCGTTGTTTTGTTTATATTTTTTTTGTTTACTGCTAGTGTTGGAGCTTTTCTCCCCGGGCCTCTACTGAAAACGGATGTATGTCCAGCTAGACTAGCCCGGTCAACAAATGTAAAATAAAAATAAAAAATAAAATATATATATATATATATATATATATATATATATATATATATATATATATATATATAAGTGTGTGTGTACATGTATGTACTGTATTTGTGGTACACTCACAATATGCAATAATTAAATAGACATTGCAAGGTTTGTTGCTGTTTTGTTGTATGCCCTTGTGTTCCCAAGGTACTAGAAGACATCTAGAATTGTTCAGGAAACTGGACATCAGAAAATATTCATATTCCTGAACATACAACTGATTACTGTCTAATGTGGCATGGGAGATGAAGGACAGGATATCTAATCTAAAAAAAATACTTCAGACTCACACAATAAAGAACAATCTCTAAAAGAGATCTGACACTCTTCTGATATTCTTCTGACATGAACTAAGACTAACTGTTTCAGAAAAAACAAGTGTGAACGTTTTTTTTTCTTTTCCAAGGATATAAAACTTAGAAAGCTTTCAACACATGACAAGCAAGTACTTATGTCAACTAAAATTGCAGACTGATGCACATTCTGAGAACAGACACTTCTTTTTTTTGTTCAAACAATTTTTCTTATTTTCCAGATATAACAATAACTATAATTACATTTATCTAAATGAATAAATATTATAGCATTCTGTATACAATATTTACAATTGGCCTGTATAAAGAAAGGGAAGAACAATCTGTGAAGATATTTAAGTTACACATTGTCAAGTGATTCTTTTTTTCTCACTTCTCTTTCAGAAGAGTTTGTGACCATTTTTAAAGTCTCAATAAGAGACCCTCATCCTTAGACGAAAAATACCATCCCATACACCATGTCCAAGCCAACTTGTAAAATCCTCCCCCTCATCCTACCGCTCATAATTATACCATGCTTCCTAACTAGCTATGAACATCTGCCATTTTTAGGCTTTCACGATCCAAAATATCAAACCAGTACCCCCTCACCTCCACCTATTGCTGAATTCTCCCCCTACTATACAACCCCCAAAAACTACAAATTCCAACAACCTGTATCTTAATAAATTGTACCAAACAACCCCAAAATCCAAATATGGTCTAAAACTACTAATTAAAGTCCTGAGACTACTAGCTTATCTAAGAAAAAACATGACCAAAGATGGAGACATCCATCCTAATCCAAGCCCAACCTCAACTCCAGACTCTACCAGCCCTCCACTCTCCCACAGACTGGCTAACTCCCTTCTAATTTGCCACTTAAACATAAGAAGCCTAAACAACAAGGTACATAACCTGCATGCTGTGCTAGCAACCTACCTCCCTGACATAATGTGTCTATCAGAAATCTGGCTTAGGCCATCTACCAAAGATAATGAGATCTTGCCACCCGGGTTCAATATACTCAGGGTTGATTGCATAAAGAAAAGGGGTGGTGGGATAGCTGTCTTATACAATAGCACACTTAACATCATAACTAATCCCAAGCAACCACCCCAGGTCTCCAATGCTGAAATACTAGCTCTAAAACTACAACTAAACAATCAAAAAAGCATAAATCTAATTGTGATCTATATCCCCCCTGGGAATAATTCAGAAACATTAGAGATCATTCTAAATTGGATAGCTAACAACTACCCTCAAAAAACTATTGTCCTGGGCGATGTTAATATTGACTGGAACCAATGTTCTGCACAGTCCAACCCCATTTCTATAAACCTCCATGGATTCTCTCAGATCATATCCTCTACCACCAGACTAGGAAATTCTAACCAAAAAGAGAGTATACTTGACTGGATACTCACCAACAGACACCCCCATACGTATATGTCTGGGACTCTCCCCAATGATCTTAGTGATCACCTGATCACATATATTATGAAAGACAAAACCATCTGCGCTAGTTTGCCTATTTATAGGTCCATCAGAACCAAGAAAAACTTTGACCCAACAAAATTTCACATGGAACTCAAATCTTGTAACTGGTCAAAGCTAAAGTACCTTCCCCTAGATGAGGCAGTGTCATTCTTTAATAACACATACTTGACTCTCATGCTCCATAACGGTCACCTAGAATTAAAACACAACTAGCACCCTGGCTAACAACAGAGTCCAAAACTAAAATAACAATTAGAGATAAAGCATGGGACAAATGGCGTATTACCAAGTTACCCCTAGATCGCATTAAATTCCAACAACTAAGAAACGAGACTAAAAAAGCCATCACACTAGACAAGAAAAACTACTTTTACCATCTGCAACATAAACACCAAAATAACCCTCAAAAGTTCTGGGCAGGCTTAAATAAACTTCTCCAACCAGACAAATCCACCACTCCTACCCCAGGAACATTATCTGATAAGAGCCAAGAAGAAGTAGCAAATACCTTTAATACTTTCTTCACCCAAACCATTCAGTCCTTAGCTAACCAACTATCTCCTCCCTCCTCCACATCAAAAAATGCTTCACCCAATTCGTTATTCTCTTTTAACCTCCAACCTGTGTCCACATCCTTTATCAGATCCCTATTGAAAAAGCTAAAGCCAACCACCCTTTCTGCTGATCTTCTCCCAGCCGAATATCTGCAAATAGCTGCAGATGTCATAGCCTACCCTATCTCGATCTTAATTAACGGAACCATAACCGAGGCCACAATCCCCTCAATATGGAAAATATCCTATGTTATACCACTCCATAAAGGCGGCACATCCACAGAACTATCAAACTACAGAACAATAGCCATACTATCACCACTTGCCAAAATTATGGAAAAGTGTGTGCATAACCAACTAATGTCCTATCTCACCCAGAACAAACTACTAACAGACTCCCAACATGGATTTAGACCCCATTACAGTACGACCACTGCCCTCCTCTCTTTTACCGAAAAAATAAACCTTAACCGGAATAACAAAAAAATATCCTCTGCTCTCTTTCTGGACCTGTCGAAAGCCTTCGACATGGTAAACCACCAGCTACTTCTCCACACTCTGGAAACCCTGCATCTAGATAATCCAGCTCTTGACTGGTTTCAAGCCTGCCTCAATGGCAGACAACAAGCAGTACTGTGGCAGAACAAGCTCTCTTGCCTGCTACCAAATACCATAGGAGTTCCTCAAGGCTCCATATTAGGACCTCTTCTCTTTTCAGTCTTCATAAATGACCTCCATACAGTTATCCCTGAAGCCACCTGTATTCGGTATGCAGATGACTCAACTCTAATATGTTCCAATGCCTCTCTAAAAAACCTACTAACTACAACCCAGCATAGTTTTACAACAGTCGAAAACTGGCTTGCCGATCATCACTTGATCTTAAACCCAAATAAAACCAAACTACTTCTCTTCCACCCAACTAGTAAACCACCTACCACACACTTTACTATACAATCCAGTAATGGGACCATTATCTCCCCTGACACCTATGCAAAGCTACTAGGAGTAAACATTGACAATAAACTTAGATTTGATATGCATATTAACCAAACCATTAAGTCAGTAAACAAGAAACTTGGGTCCTTATACAGGATAAAAACCTTCCTAACTCCAACTGCCAGAGCAGCCACTGCCCGCTCACACCTTCTATCTACCCTACTATATGCCTCTCCTGTGCTTACTAACCTTAACAAATCTGACCTAAACAAACTCTCATCTTGTTATAATCATATTGCCAGATTTGTAATTGGCTTGCCCTACAGAACACACCATTGTATTAACCTGAAAAAACTTGGCTGGATAGAACTTCCAAATCTTCTCCAGCAGTACCAACTCATAGAAGCATTTAAAATCCTTAAACAACCTGAGAACACCCCTGCTCTAAAAAATATAATAATTCCTTACACCAATCTAAGTTGCCTTCGCTCAGCAAGTAGACTCCTTGTCCAAACAATTAAATCTTACAACCTAGGTGGTGACGCTCTGTTTGCCAATACCACTGGAAAAATATGGAACTCCCTCCCCAACAACCTCATGCTTATAACTTCACTAGTTCAATTCAAAAAGAGTCTAAAACTCCATTATAAGTCACACTGGCTTTGTCCTTGCACAAACCTAGACTAGCTCTTTGCAGTAAACCAAGCCCATACTAGTTCTTAGTATTATCCAATCCCAAAAAGAACAACCTAGAGAGGGGATATCTAACCCCAAAAGAACAATGTATGTTAGCCAAACTCTAAGCTATAATTTGTCCTAATGACTTTGCTAGCATGTTATTAATGTACAGTATAATGAACTGTAGTATTCTGCATTTGCTAGAGCATGGTAGTTTATGATAGTATGTAAATTGCTTTTTTCTTTTTCATTTTTGTTCATCTTAAACTCTATTTTGTAACTATCTGTCATTGTAACTCTGTTGGAGCTTTTCTCCCCGGGCCTCCACTGAAAATGGACATGTATCCAGTCGGACTATCCTGGTCAACAAATGTAAAATAAAATAAATAAATAAATAAATATTTTTTTTCCAAGGGTTGTTGATCCATGTTTTAGGATTGATTCTCAGTTCCTTGACTTTAATTTCCATCAGTGCTGTTTCTTTTATTAAATTCAAGAAATCTTCAATGGTGGGTTCAGAGGAGGATTTCCATTTTCTTGTAATGCACTTCCTAGTTAGTATAGTTCAAAGAAGATATAGATCATTTTTTTCATTTCTGTTTTTTTCATTAACATTCAAAATAATCAATGAATTTGTTAATACAAAGGAGTCTGTATAGATGGCTTGAAAAATTGGACTGATCTCTTCCCAATATTTTTTAATGTTAATACAATCATATAGAATATGTGACCAATCTGCTTCACATCTTAATGAACACCTCCAACACGTAACATCTTTGGATAAATTCATTTTAGCTATATTATCGGGTGTATAAAATGCTCTGTGCAGAAATTTCCATGTGAATATCTTCCAAACGTGTAAATTGGAGGTTAATTTAGTGGAGTACATTAAATTAGTTTCACTTTCAATTGATACATTTATTGAATGTCCTTTAGTAATGAAATTCCAATAATTTTGATAGGGTTTAACTTTATAATTCATTAAGATTTTATATAAATTTGATGTTAAATTTGTCCAATGGTAATTGTTATGTATTACTTTGTACATGTAAATTATGAGTTTAGGCTTAGTTTTAAAAGATGAATTACTAATTATTCTGCATAGATCTTGTGTGTAAGATAGTATACTTTGAAGTACTAGTCAGTCTGTCCTTGAGATATCATATGTATTTTTTATTTGTTGACTGTCTAGCACCATCTGATTCTTTATACAGTGCAGGCAGCATGTAAAGGTTTTTTTTATTTACCAGTTAGTAAGGGTGCTTTTATGAATTTTGTTAAAGACATTTTTGTAGGGCTAAAGGGCATTTATAGCTCTAACCATAATTTTATATCTGTATTGGTGTTAATAAAACATCTGAATAAATTGTAAATGTAATTTATATAGTTTAGATTAGTGGGTTTCACTGTATTGCATTGAAAGTTGACACATAGTACAATTGATCATTCAGCAAAATATTTGCTGCTATCTTATTTTCATTTAAAAAGATAATAGTATGTTGAATCTTCCAAGCAGAAGAGACGTTTGGATCTATCCAATTAATGACTATTTTGAAAATAGATGCTTTAATGTATGTCTCTAAATCTGAAAAGTTAATCCCTCCCAATTCCAGGGCCTAATGTGATGTGAGAAGGCTATCCTGTTCCTTTTTGGAAACTAGAGGAAGTTTAAAAGAATTTTATGTATCTCCTTTAAAAGCTTTTTATTAGGGATCATGGGAATAGCTTGTGCTATGTAATTTATTTTTGGGAGTAATACCATCTTTATTAATTGAAATCTGTTTTCAAATTTTAAATACAATGTGTTCCATTTTTCTGTTTGTGTTTTTATAGTGTTTACAATATTATTGTAGTTTGTGGTTAAAGTTGTATCAATATTTTCACATAGGATAATTCCTAAATAATTTATAGAGGTAACCAGTTTATCAATTATATGATTTGATTTTAAATGAATGTGATATTTTTTGTTCAATAACATATAATTGGACTTTGATGTGCTAAAATGAACACCTGAATTAAGATAAACATTTTCCATTTAGAAATCTAATTCCTGTAAAGATTCTTCTGCGACAAATAGGGTAAGGAGTACATGATCAGCAAAAAGCATAATTTTGAAGTTAAATTGACCATATAAATCAATGCCTTTTATTTTTGGATCACAACATATTATTGATGCAAATAATTCTATTGCTAGAGCAAATAAAATGTGGGACATAGGACAACCTTGTTTTGTACCTTTGGTTATTTCAATGGCTACTGAGGTAAATGGAGCACATTTTACATAAGCAAAATTATTTTTATATATATTTTGTATCAATGTGATGAAATGAAGGGGAAATTCATAAATTTCTAGAGCTTTGCAAAGATAATTTTAGTGTATTGAAAGCTTTTTCTATGTCTAATGCAACTATAAGGGCTTCTTGATTATCTCTATTTAGAATGTCTATAAGGGTGAAATTCTTTGAATGTTGTCATAGGTATGTATATTGTAAATAAATCCTGTATGATCTTCATTTATGATGTGTATCAAAATTTTTTTAATTCTATTAACTAAAATAGACATGAAGATGCATTATTGAGTAGTGAGATTGGTCTGTATGAGCTACATTGTTCAGTGTCTTTATTTTCTTTTATGATGGGTATAATTAGTGAGTATCTCCATGAGGGTGGTATTATGTTTTGTGTTTGTATTTCATTTAGGGTTTTATGAAACATTGATATTGCTGAAGTTGGGAATATTTTATATGTCAGTCATAATTCCATCAATTCCTGGAACTTTATTGTTTTTGCTTTCCTTATTTTTTTCAGCTATTTCTTTGAGGGAAATTTGTTTTTGAATATCTGTTTTTAATTTTTTTGGTATTTTTTTTATTTAAAAAAAAATTATATCTGGTATCTAGGAAGTTGAGATGGGAATTGTTGTTTCTATAATACTCAGTATAGTGATATTTAAAAGCTTCAAGAATGTCAATTATATCTGACACTTTTTTGTTATTTTCCCCTTCATGAATAATATTTGTAATATTATTTTCAATGGTTTGTCTTTTTATTCTCATTACTAGGTTGTGCATATGTTTTGGTAATGCAGAATATTTATTAAGTTTTAATTTTTCTAGTGGCAAGTTAGTTTTGTGAGTTAAATTTTCATTGTATTTTTTGTTTAAATCCTCAGTTGCATTATTTTTGGTGAGTGAGTCTCGATTCATTATTGTTAATTTCTATGATTTGGTTTTGAATATTAAATAATTCCAATTCCCATTCTTTGTTTTGTTTTGTGAACCATGTAAGAGTTTTACCATATAAGTATGCCTTCAGAGTATCCCATATGATTACTGTGTTTATTTCATCGGTGTAGTTGGTAGAAGTATTGTACTTCTGAATCTAACCATGATTTGAGTTGTTTTATTTTAGTGATATAAGCCGGAATTCTTGGTGTATAAGTTATTCTATTTGTATCTATATGTATGAATTAGATTTAAATTTTCACTCCATTTCTTATGAGCTTTCCCTGTGGGAGTAAGATGAAGGTGTCTTTTATTAGTGGTCTCTGAACTATCCAGAATGCTGTTAAAATCCTCTCCTATTATCAGGTTGCCCTTTATGCCAGGTAACCAATATATATTTACCAGTCTCCAGATTCTGTTACTAAATCTTACTATTATAATTGCAATAAGCCCTTCTTTGTCTTCATAATTCTAAATGATGTGAAGATTAATGACATTTTTTCTCCAAAGTATTAAAACTCCTCTGCTTTTTTTTTTTTGTATGAAGAATGAGATACTTTTAAATATTCATTGGGGTTCCATATGTATTTATCGTTTGTTTTAAAGGGAGATTCTTGGAGAAATACCACTTTTGCTTTATTTAATTTTAGATATCTTAGTAAGTTTTATATTTACTTTGGGTTATTTAATCCATTAATGTTTAGAGAAAGTAAGGTCAAATCCATCAATTTTGTTTGTGTTTATAAAATATTTGTAGTTTGAAACATGTTCAAAGTTCTTTTATTGTTCAAAAATTGTGTAACGTTTTTATTGATTTTATACAATACAGTCAGACTGATTCTTCCTATTAGATAACATAAATTAGATCTAAGTTGAGGCCAATAAAAAAAAGAAAAAAGAAGTGATAAATAGTTAAACACATATAACCAAGTAGTCAGCACTTTTAAAGATCCCTTTAACAAACATGGAGTGAAATACACTCCTAATATGATAGAACAGAAATGTTCAATCAGATTAACCCTCATATCTAACAGCAGAATTAAAAAAATACGACTGTCCCTGAGCTCCATATTGGAATTTCTGGAGATATGTTATGTTCAAAAGAGATAATATTCAATAAAGTTAATTATCAAAATAACTAACATTAATTATGATCTTAGTATTGAAATTTAAATGCAATTTCTTGAATGTATTTTTTTATTCCTTATATCTGATGAAATCTTGTAGTTTACCTTAGTCATCAGAAATATAAATGACATTATTAAGTATTCCTTTCTGCAAGTAACTAACATTTCTAGAGCACCTGGTGACTTTAATTGCGTAGATTAATAAATGATGCATAGTGCAATAATAGTTGCTCTATTAGAATGTATGTTAGCTCATTTCCATGCTAGTGTTCCCTTATATAATTAATAATCTTTTCTATAGTTAGGAATGCTAATAATAGCATTGCAGAAAGGAATTTTGAATAGCTATATATTAGACAGTATCATTTACATTCTACAACAAAATGTGCCTTATACAAAAATGCAAATTTTACATTGAAGTAATGCCAGTTATATACAAGTATAATAAAGCATTTCACTTTTTTATGCATGTGATATTTTGTGAGATAAATTAGGATTCTGCTTATAGTACAGTAATAACTATATTATATCAATACAACTTTCATATAATTATGTGCACTATTTCACATGGAGTGTTAGCATAAACTTGTTTGTTACTTTTGTTATTTTTGCTCAACATATATTCTGTTGTTAAAATCTTATGAGTAATGCTATTGACATGAACTATTACTTTAGTTGTCAGAAATAAACATCTTAACAATACTCTGGTTTTGCAATACTTATGAAAAGCTGCATGGTGCTAACAGCTCTGCATTACTTTTATGTACATCTACATTCCTATATAGACTGTGCATCTTGAATACATAATAACACTACAACAACAAAATTTCTAAAATGCATCAACCATCTATCTTTTGTGGTTTTTGGCAACAACAGGAGAACAATGTATTCCTGTTTTAAACATAAAAAATGGTTACTATTCTGGGTTCAGACCATTGAGTGTTGATATATTAAATAATCTCAAAATTACTTACAGAGGCACTTTCCAATTTTCCTTATAATTAGTTTTGATGCTTGAGACCATGAGTGCATTGCTAAGCATGGTAATATCCATTCCTGTTAGCACCTGAAGTGAAGATGTATACTATAGTTTGATTCACTTTTGTTTATATCCTGTATCTCTTCTGCTTATATAAATACATTTTTTTAATAGTGGAAGAAGAATGACTCTATTACTTTCACTCTATATAACTTGTACTGTGATTTCTCTTTATCATCTCTAATATTTGCAGCTATTGCATAGTTATGCCTCGCTTCTGACATATATATGTATGTAAATATATATATATATATATATATATATATATATATATATATATATATATAAATTGTGTTCACTCATCTAAATTATCCTGATTAATTATTTCATCAATTAAATATTAGAAGATTTGCATGTTAGGAAAACTGACTTTATCTCTGTTAATATTTAAATGCTATATGTCCCTTTAAGAATCCCTTCTCTCTTTTCTCTTTAGAGAAGGAAAGGGGAAAAAAACAAATAAGGAAGTACGTAAATGCATGTATATGTAATCTCTGTTACTATCCACAGCCACCCATGATTTCCTTACAGGAAAGCTCCGTGTCTCCTATCTCCTTGTTGAGCTTAAATCTTCACACAGACAAAAAGACTCTGTCTTTACTTGTATCATGGCTATAGTATGTTTCAATGGTTATTATGTGAACCAACTCAATTCAGAACAGTGCACGATGTTAAACAAGATTCTTGCTATCATTATGTAAGTGTATTTTGTGTTTCTTAACATACTGTGAGTTCTGCCAAGGTATAACTTATTGTATCACCTTTGTGAGACTTAATCATTTAAGCTGCAAGGTGAAACAGTGCTTAGAAATTCTTGTGACTGCTCACAGATAAAAGATTGACAATAAACAGCTTCTCAGAACATTTCACCATTAGATAAATGGATGTTTTATGTTTTTTATTATTTTTTTTATTTTTATTTTTTTTAATGGAGAAGCCGTTGATGATCTAAAACTTAAAAAATCTTTAATAGTGAAATGTTACTTTAAAGTAAACTCATATTTAAATATCTTTTTCTTTATAAATGTGCTTTTCCCAAATCAAATGCATTACACAGGTGAGTTTAAGGGAGTGTAAACAACTGCAGTGTCATACGAGCTTGCAAGATAATATACATTGTAAAGATATTGATGTCTAATGGTTCCTATCACACAAATACAATTTGATTAAAATTTTCAGTTAAAATAGCATGTCCTCTTTTAAATGTTATTGGTTAGATATTTTATGTTATATATCAACCAACAGTTAGGAAACAAATGAAAATAAGTTTATGAATTCAGAATGGCAAAGAAAAAATAAATTAAATATGGACACTTTTTATATGTTTAGGTATGAAACTCATACCTTAGTTGAAACTTTGAGAGTTTTAGTGGCTTCTATATGTTTAAGTTCAGTTCTTAGTTTCTTCTTCCTCACATCAGTTCAAGTATTTTTTGGGAGATATTTTCAATGTGGAAGATTTTGACCAGTCCATTTCTTCTGGAGTTGTGAATATATTATTATTATTATTATTATTATTATTATTATTATTATTATTATTTTGGATGAAAGAAGATGCTTCCTCAAAGTTGTTGATGGTTTTCAAGTTATTTGAGTAAAAAAATCTGATTTTTGCAGGATAGACAAGTTGTGCTTTTATTTTATTTTGTTTAAGAAGTTTCACAAGTGGCCAAGTTTTTTTCCTTAGTTCTAACACTCTTGAAGAATAGTCATTGTCAAATCTTATTTGGTTTTATTTACATGTTAAGGGACTTTTTCTCCATGCTGATTTAAGTATAAGTTCTTTATCCAGATATGATAGAAATTTTACTACAATAGATCTTGGAGGTGCAATAGGTGAGAAGGGTATTGGATTACTTATGGCTCTATGTGCTCTCTCTGTTCCATTGGATAAACCTTATTTTAGATCTAATATTTCAGGTAGCCAAGAATTTTAAAATAAAATGATGTCCTCACCTTCCATTGTTTTCTGGAAGACCAAAAATTCTTATATTTATTTTTTCTTTCCCTGTTCTCTAGATCATCTATTTTGTTGATTAACCAGTTCTTATGCTGTAAGAGGAATTCACACTGATTCTTTAAGTCTCCCATCTATGTCACTTAGTGAAGTTTCAATATCTAATACTTTAGTTTGTTGTTGTAGAATTTCCTTAAGAACATCAGATTGTTTTTGGCAATGTTCTTTAATGTTTTCTAGATTATCTGTGAATCTGTGCCTTTTCAAAGATAATTTATGTAGAGTAGCTGATATCAGTTGAATTTCCTTTTTCAGTGTAGTTTCAGAATGGGAATTCTTTGAGTTGTTCATTTCCACACAGCTGAAGTGATCTTCAGGATATTGTGACAGAAAAATCTTGATGAATTTTCTTCAAAGTTGGTATTTTTGTAGTTTAGAAGGTCCTTAATAAGATTTTTCTGTTTTTGTTTAAATAGATTGATTATTTTCCTGTATTCTAGTATAGTTTTGTGGAGGTCTAAAAAGTTGCTGCTATCAGTTGGACATCTAGGCTCTGCCCCCAGAACAGACATTTCTTGTGAAGGAATAAAATTAAAAATTTAATTTTCACCATTGCTTCCATTTTTTTTCAAAAATGCAGAGACAGTGAGATAGAGAGAGAAAAAAAGGAGATCCATCAATAGAGATATGAATATGGTTATTTCAGATAAGTTAATTAATTCTTGCATGCCATAGTGTAGCTCTACATTCAAAAAAGAAAAAGTTCTGTGCATCTATATGGAGTTCTATTTCTTTTCTGTCATCTTGCCTTCAGTAGAATGGATAGTTAACAACTGAAGGCTGTTTTCCCTGCTGCAAATCCAAGAAGGAAGAAAAAAAGTGTGTGCAATGCTTTCACTACAAAAGTCTTTAGTACACCTTAATACAGGTTTGGAAGAGTAAACCCTTGTCCACCCACAATTCACATATCTACATATTTAGCTATCTATCTATCTAGTTTTTAATTGTATATCAATTTTATTTACTGATAAAAAATTGAGTTAATATATCTTATTTAAATAAAAATGGACACAATTCTTCGTAGTTCAATAAATTTTCTCACTTAGTACAAAAGCAACATGATGTATGATAGCTATTTTTTAAATTTTCCTTATTACTGAACCTACACAAATAGGCCTCAGAAGAAGACAAAAGTATATTTATTTGCCTTCAATATTTATTAATAATTCCCATTGGGACTAGGGATATAAGCTCTACTAACATAATTTTCCATTGCAATACTCTTTCTTATGACAGATCTAGAGCTACATCTTGGACAAACCATATAAAAACAATCTTGAACTGGATGCCACTGTCAAAAATATTTTTCTAAAGGCAGCAAGAAAAAAAAGAACTAAAAACAATTGATTAGAAAACTATACATGAATCTTGCAAACATATAAAATGAAAACTAGTTTATGAGTCCTGAAACAAATAATGTTCTTTCAGCTTACAATATTGTTTTATGTGGCTGTGACCACTTTGTATCAGTCAAGTCAAATTTTTCAGATTATTAATAAAAAAAATTAAAATAGCAGCCAGTATGTATTCCCTTGTTGGACTGTGAATTAGGGCTGCATGGATGCCCACAGATCAAAAATGTAGTTGTTAATAAAAACAACTAAACTTTCAAAAAATAAAATGAAACAACAATGAAATGGTCACAGAAATGTACTAAGGAAAATCCAGTTTAATAGACCTTTAGCGCTTTGGCTTCACATACAGCCTTCAAGAAGTAATGAACATTAAAACAGATTATCCATTTATATACGATACTTCATTCAATTAGTTCAAATTATTTACAATACATCATTCAATTAATTCTAATTATCTAATTACCAACCTCCAATTATACTCTTTGTTCAAACCAAATGGCTCCATTGTATTATATTTTAAAATAAATAATGTCTCTTTATAAAGCAACTTGTTCTTTATTTCTCTAAATTCACCTAATTGTAGTTTTATTTTTTTCTAAAACTGTTGCTTTCAAACAGCTTGGGTTAGAGTTGTGATACAATTTAAAAGGGCTTTCCATTTTTAAATTTACAATGTCTCTTACATGTTCCTGTATACATTTCTTAAAAGACCTAACTGTCTCTGCAACATAATATAATTCACAACCACAATATATAACACTTTCTGTGTTACAATTAAATAGTCCATTTGGTGTAAAATGTGCGAATTTTACATTTTCAAATTTCCTAACTATATACTTACAGCTGCAGCATCTATTACAAGTATAAGTTCCTTTATTATTGGCCATTTGGGTGGTCTTCCATCTCTCTCAACTTTCTGACTTGAAGGCCTGCATTTGCACTTGTTTCTGTCTTGTAACTCCTGGGCCCATCTCATTTGCTCACTCAAAAAAAAAAAAAATCTGCTTTTACTGTATTTGTGTTTCTTCCTACTTTATTTTGCTTTTGCGTCATCTTAAAAGTACTCAATTGTATTTATTACTGCTTGGTGTAACTCATTCTAAGCCTTTTAGTTTAAGCAATTGGGCTTCAGACCAGTTGTTTTACATTAGGAGGGTTTGTGGTCTGCACTGTGGTGGCAGGACAGGTAGCTTACATCCTTCTAAGTTGGGAATTGCTGATTGAGGGCTCAGTGTCTGTTATTATAAAAGTGTATTAATTCTGGTTTAAGCACTTGGGCTTCATGCTAGTTGTTTTACATTAAGAAGGTTTGTGGTCTGCACTGTAGTGGCAGAACAGGTAGCTTACATCCTTCTAAGTTGGGAACTGCTGACTGAGGGCTCAGTGTCTGTTATTCTAAAAGTGTATTAATTCTGGTTTAAGCACTTGGGCTTCAGGCCAGTTATTTTACATTAAGAAGGTTTGTGGTCTGCACTCTTGTGGGAGGAGATGCTGGACTCTGCCCTTCTGAGCTAGGAATTTCTGGTTAAAGGCTTATAGTGCCTGCATATTTGAACTTCTTCTTACTGAAATTGGTACACCTTGTTTGCTGTAGCATAGACTAGATCCAGGCCTGCTGAATCTAGCTTTATTTGTATGCTGCTTGTTTGTTTGCTTGTTATTTCCCTGAAACGCTAATTCCACCTAAAACGTGGCTTTTCAACGCTTCTGTGGATCCCTAGTGATATCTGCATTGCTTACTGTACTTATTTCCTTGTTTCACTTGAAAGAAAGTTACTGTTTGTAATTGCATTTAAGTTACCTGGCACTTGCTCACTAAAGCAATTATATAAGTCAGCACTAAAATATTAAAAGCACTACACCCTCACAAACTCCCCTTGAGTACCTTGTTCCCCATTGGCCCTTTTTTTTCAATTATAATGGAATTCCCAATACTATTCTAGCATGTCCAAAGGTCAGTTGTCAATCTCCTCTCCGGTCCAGCTGGTGAATCTGGGAATTTTGAGGCAATGTTACAACTGCCTCATGTACACAGACATCCCTCTCCTCCTCCCAACAAATTCCAACACATGTGAGAGATGCAACCATATAGCCATATTGGAAGCTAATCTCTCTCAACTCAGTACTGGCGAAACTAGTCAGGAGGAGAAGGAAACCACACTCACTGCAATTCCAGTCTCACATAGACCTACCACAAGAACAAACCAAACACATAAACACACAAAAACATACTCGGAGGCTCTAAATAAAAATCTGCCTAAGCAGCAGAGACCTCCAAAGCAGACACCCAAGCAACCGCTACCCCAAAACAAAACACGTGCAACACATAGCTCACAAAGCCAGTGTGCTGAACAGTCACAGCCCTTAAGGCTAAACAACACACCTGATACACTTGTAATAGGTGACTCTATCGTCAGACTCACTGACGTCCCGCTCACCAGGCTGAACAAGGAGAAGGTCACGGTGAGCTGCCTGTTGGGTGCTAGGATCCGCTACATAACACAAGCACTCAGGTCACTCCAAGGCAAGCACAAATATGACTCAGTCATTGTCCATGCTGGTGTGAATGACCTGAGACGTACCTCCCTGGACTACATGAAAAGAGACATAGAGGAGCTCTCTGAGCATGTAGCCCAGCCCGGTATGACCCTGACCTTGAGTAGCATCTTACCCTCACCAAGAATGATGCCACAATATGAAGACAAGATGATCAATTTCAACAATTGGCTTAAGTACTGGTGTCATTCAAAACGGATCCAATGCCTGTCAGCCTGGGATGACATGCTCGACAAGCCACAATGCTTCGCTAGGGATGGCTTGCACCTGTTACCCCTGGGCTTTCGGATATTGGCAAAGGCTCTTGCTACCCCCATAGTGCCTTTTTTAGGCAAGGCTCAAAAGACAAACCCACCTCCATCGGTATCACAAGGGATAAGAAACTACGAGTAATGCTACTCAATGTCAGAAGTCTAAACCTCAAGATGCACACACTCGAAACTCTCCTTAGCATGGAGAACATCAATATCTGTGCAGTAACAGAAACCTGGTTCAAGGCTCCCGAGAGCACCCCAGCACTACCAGGTTATACCTCATACCATGCTTTTTGGCCCCAAATCTTGGACCGTACCACAAAAGGAGGGGGGAGTATCAATATTCGTCAAAGATACCCACACCTCCAGTTTGGTGGCACAGCACGAAGCATCAGAGACAATCCATGTGCAACTAACAGTGGGTAAAACTGCCTTCCAGTTTATAGCCTGCTACAGACCACCCTCCCAAACCCTGGAACCCCACTCGGCCTTCCTGAGAACACTGGAAAATATGAAGGTCTCTCCAAACACCATTATATTGGGCGACTTCAACTACCCAAACATAGACTGGGATCATTACTCTAGCTCCAACACCCTAGCCCAAAGGTTTCTAGAATTTATAAACTCAAATGCTATGGAACAACTTGTTACCACTCCCACAAGAGGGGAAAACATACTGGACCTGATCATCACCAACATGGGGACTCTATGCTCCAGACCAGAAGTGTATCCCTCACTGGTAAGATCAGACCATAAACTAATCTCACTGGATATTCATCCCGACTCCATCCCCTGCCCTGTAAACCACAGTGAAAAACTTCTCTAAAGCAAATTTCACACTCCTCAAAACCGAGGTGTAATCCTTCAAAGCCCCCGGGCCTGTGGAAAATATGGTCCAGACCGCAGAATCCTTTATAAATGCATTCTATGAACACCTTCAGGAATGCATGGCTCATGCAATCCCAAATAAAGCCAAGACCCAATCCTCCAAAGGCAGACGTCCTGTCTGGTGGACCCCAGCCATAAACAAACTATACAATAGAAAGAGGAAGCTACTATATGATTAGAGCAAAATCCCAAAAAGGGAAGGCATCTCTGATCAGTATTAGCAAAAAACTACGGGCACTCATAAAATCGTCTAAGGCCAGCTTTGAGAGAAAAATTGCACAGGACACTAAGGATAATCACAAGGCTTTCTTTAGTTATGTTAGAAACCTGGGTGGGAATTTCCAGATATTCTCAGAATTAGTCCAAAATAACAAAAAATACACCGAACCCGCAGACATTGCCAACATCCTAGCTGACAGGTTCAGCGCACACTTCTCCCCCCCTCCCCACCAAAAGGGCAAATATTTAACTCAGCAGAGTGCTGTCCCCCTGACATCTCAGATGCTCAGGTAAGAGCTGCCCTCTCCAAAGCAAAAAACACAGCATCAATGGGACCAGATGGTGTCCTGGGCTGCGTCCTACATGAACTCCAAGAAGAGCTAAACCCAAACATAAAACTACTGTTCAATCTCAGCCTTACTACCGGATATGTACCCAAAGAGTGGTGTACAGCAACAGTGGTCCCTCTCCACAAAGGTGGTGCCTCAACGGATCCTGGAAACTATCGCCCCATAAGCCTGACTAGCTTGGTCTGGAAAGTTATGGAAAGGATCATCATGGACCTCATAAATAAAGATATTGGGGACTTACAGACACTGGATCCTACCCAGTTCAGCTTTGTTAAGGGCAGATCCTGCCTCTTAAACCTGGTTGATTTCTTTGAAACAGTCACCAAGGCCATTGACGAGGGGAAGGTGGTCCACACAGCCTACCTGGACCTCGCAAAAGCCTTTGATACAATACCCCACTAGGCATTATAGATAAGCTCACCAGCTTAAATATAAAACCGTATGTCACTAGATGGGTTGCAAACTGGCACAAGGACAGAACCCACATGGTTAGAATTGCTGGAGCCATGTCAGACTCCAAACCAGTTACAAGTGGCATCCCACAAGGCTCAGTCCTGGGACCTCTCTTGCTTGGTATATATTTCTCAGAGGTACAGGCCAACATGGAAGGACTGTGGCTGACTAAGTTCGCAGATGACTGTAAACTAAGCACCATAATTGACTCTCCAGCTGACACAAGCATCCTCCAAAAGGGCCTCATAGAAACAGACAACTGGTGCCAGAGCCATGGCCTCAAGCTAAACGCCAAAAAGTGTATAGTCATCCCCTTTGGCAAAAACAAAGTGCACACAAATTACCACATAGGTGGTAATCCATTAAGTACAGAAGAAGTAATTAGGGACCTGGGGACCCAAGCTGATAGCAATCTCTCATTTGACAACCACGTGGCCAAAGTGGTTAGAAAAACATTTTATACAGCCCACCTAATCATGAAGGGATTCACATCTAGATCAGGGGAGGTCATCGTGCCTCTTTACTCATCCCTCATCAGGCCCATAATTGAGTACAATGCTCCTTTTGGGATGTACCTTACCAGACACCTGCAGCAACTGGAAAGACCCCAAAAGTACCTCACCAAGAGGATCATAGGGCTCAAACAGATGCCATATGCCGCCCGTTAAAGAAACTCCAGCTCTACTCAGTGGCATACCGCCTGCTCAGAGGCGATCTGTGCCTGACGTATAAATCCATGTCCAACCCAGAATTAATGGACATGCTGCATCTCAGAAAATCCAAATCCCATCAAGCTACGCGCTCGAGAGACTTGAACCTCAGCACTGAAATAAATAGGACATGCTGGAGGGATAGATTCATAACCCAGAGGCTCCCTTCACTCTGGAATAAAATCCCAGTCCAGGTTAGGCAGAGTCCCTCATTGACTCTCTTCAAGAGGAATCTTGATGAGTGGATGGGAGATCGTAGGTTTACCCTGGGTATCACTTCTGTGTCACTGTTAGACAGAGGCAGAGTATACTAACCTCGAAAAAGGGCATAGCAAAATTAATTTAAAATGGGTGGCGAAAGCCAAACACACTCTGGCTAGGCTTATAAATGCCCTAGGGCAGATAGCCTAGCATGAACCAATGAACCTATGAACCTATGAACCTATTTATCGCTACTTCACTATATAATATAACATCTGGTAAAATAAAATCTTTATGTATGCATCAGATAAATTCTTACCTCTCTTGTAGGATATTTGTACTATAGTCGGCATTATCTCTTTTAAATCTTTGTCTCTTAATAGCATTGACCAATGATTTTTAACTTCTTTAATTATATCAGTAGTTAGTACATTAAAATTTGTCACAAAGTAAATTTTTCTTTTCACTTGTGACTGTTTTTTTCTATAGTTCCTATATTTTCCATCAACTCTAGTATTTTCACATACGTTATTATTATAACATTTCTCTAATATTTTACACCCAGCCTGTATTACCTCATTGTTATTATATCCCATCTTCAAACATTTCTGCTGTTTTGCACATTTCTTCATACAGATTTTCGTTCTTATTGCACAACTTTTCCAAACGTAAAAATTCATTATATGGTATCCCAGACATCAAGTACTCTGGATGACAACTGCTGCCAAACATTCTCAAATTTTCTGTATACATTAGTTTCAATTTGTTGTCCAGTATTTCCTATTTCTAATGTCCAGATATGGAATATCATTCACCATCTTCATTCCATCAAATTTTAAACCAAAGTTATTACTCTGAATATCTTAGACAAAATACTTTACATTTTCACCCCCTCTTTTGCATAAAAAAATCAGATTGTCTATATGTCGGAAATACTGGACAACATTATTTTCAAAGAACTTATGTCTGTATATTTTACTTTGTTCAAATTCAGCCATCACTAAATTTGCATACATGTGGGCAAACGAAGGCCCCATGGCTGTACCTTGCAATTGGTGATACATTTCTCCATTAAACCTGAAGAAATTATTAGTAAGGCAGACATGTAACAATTCTAATACATATTGGGACACTGCTGTATCTCCCAAACATTGCAAGGCAGCTTGAATGCCCACCTTATGCTAGATGTTAGTATAGAGACTAACTACATCTAAACCTAGCCAGTACATATCTTCTTGTCAAATAACATCTTTGATTTTACTTAGAAATCTTGACTGTCCTTTACATATGATGGAATTTTTATCACCCAAGGTTTAAGGTATTCATGCAAAAAAATACCCAAATTTCTCAAAAAATATTTTTCTGCAGCTACTATTGGTCTTCCTTGAAGATTTTCAATCCCTTTATGTACCTTAGGTTTACAGTAAAATAATGCTATACATGTATTTTTCACATCAAACTTTTTTTCAACATCTTTTTACTGAAATATCCTAGGTGCACTCCTTTGTTAAGTAATTCTAAATACTCTTGCATTACTTTTTCATATTTTTTTTCACATTTTTCATAGACTGTCACATCATGTAGGTGTGTGCAACACATTTTAACATATTGTTCATAATTTATTATCGCTATTTTATTCCCTTTAGCCGAAATTTTTATAACTAACTTGTAATTCTGACACAAATCTCTAAAAGCAAGCCATTGTTATTTATTTAAATTATATTGCATATTGCTCTTATTTCATACAAATTCATTATATAACCTTTCTACTTTAAAATTCAAAACAGACATTAAATGTTGAATACTTTGATTAACATATGGAGGAATAAAATAACTATAAACTGGAACATTTTCAGTACTAAGCAGCATATATGCATTAGTAAGTTCCTTTAGAGCGTTCTCATCTGAGTTATATGAATAAAATGAATCTTCTAAATTTGCATCTACATTACATTCTTCCTCTATATTATTTGATGCAAAAAAATCCATTAAATGAAGTTTTCTCCCTAGACTGAACAATTCAGATTTTAAAACATGAAGGTGAGGAAGAGATGTTGGTATAAACTTGATGCCTAGTTGTAATACAGAACAAGCTACTTCAGAAACATTTATACCAGATATATTTAATATTAAATCACTTTGAATATAATACAATTTTGTTCTTTTTGTTTTATACGTGTTATAAAATTGTCTATTTTATTTAAATTTCTGTTTATTTCCCCATTTGGTTCTGCCCCTTTTCTTACCCGTTCTTTCATTATTGTCTGGAGCTTCACTCTGAAACCTTTGGGCGTGCTCGGCAGGCTGCTGTGCTGTTGGTAGAGGAAGATATCCTTCATTGTCCTCACTTTCAACTTCTGTTGTCATTTCCGCCTCATCTATTGTAGCAAAAGATACAGAGGTGCCGGACTTAGCTCCTCCCTTCCATTCGCGCGATCCAGACTTATAATTGCGTTTCCATTGAAACGATCTTTGTAATTTGTAGTCTTTAATGTCTCTATTTATTTTATGTTTTTTCCTTTCTGTCAGTTTGATCTCAAATTCTTTTAGTCTGCTGTTTATTTCAACTAATAATTCATCTTGTTTTTTTTTAATTTAAATGTTTACTCCATTTTTTAATTATAAATTCAGCACTTCTTTTATTTTCTTATCTTTTATCAAGTCTCTCTCAATGAGTATTTGTATCCACTCCATCGAGCATTTATGTGCTGCTGTTATCCATCTATTTTTAAACACCAGTTCTTTCTCATCATTTACACTGAAGGGAGTTGTTAGATTTTTAAAAGATCTAAACCCTCTTAGGGCTATGTCCAGCTCTGCATATCTTTTAAGGCACAGCATATTAAAATAAGTGCTTGTTTCTTTAAATAAAGCTTTTTCAAGTTTATCATGTAGTTGTCATTGCTAGTACTGGAATTCAATAAGATCCTTTGTCTCACTCTCTTTCCTCCAAAAAGGGATGCAAGTAAATTCCTGACTCTAAATATGCATCATTTAGAAGTTCAGTTTGAGTAGGTGAGTGAAATGTATGAGGAACTCAAGATACTACAGAGACTTATTGAAATATCTTAATAGCTAAACACTTTCCTTTAGTGCAGAAGGCTGTGGATTCTTTTCTTCTACCAGGTATTTGGTTACATTTTCCAATACAGACACTGCAGTGCATTATGCATTGAAAAAAATAAGGGAAAATTCCTGGTATCCTGTCCAACTTTCCCCCAGTCAGTATGAATACCATCTTAGGTTAGTCTCAGTAGGCCAAAGTGAAAATAAATAAAGGATCTGAAGTTTGGTATATTCTTAGTTTGAAAAAGAAGAGTATTTAAGAAGTGCATACAACACAACATAATAAGTTACTGTTCAAAACTCCTGTTATGAAACAGATGCATAGATATGCAGAGATTATGCACTGAAAACAATTCTAGAACATCTGAAGCAGTAAGCTAGAATTGTGAAATTGGAGGCCTATGCCCTCCCACCTAGAAAAAAAACAAAAGAAAAATCTGCAAAACAAGGAAACAAAAACAGAAGAAAAAACAAATCATGAGTCCCAACTCCTCTGCGCCTTTATCAGCAGTCCAGATACAGACAAAGAGGTACCCAGCAATCATTGCTCTGAGATATCCAGGAATCTGTGTGGTGACAACCGCACAGAACAGAGGAGCTCTGAACTGCTTCAGCTGCAGGCAGAACCAGTGAGGAGGACTGAGGGGTGAGCTGCTCTCACGGGACTTTCATTGCGCGGGCTTCGTTCGTGGATTACTGCTGGACAAAGGCTTCAGGTAGATGGTCGCTGGCTGGATTGTGGGCTTGCTTCATTTAAACCAGATAGGTGTTTGGTCGCTGGCTTGCTTTGTTCGTGAACGGGTAGGACATTTATTTACAGCTGGTAAAGGCTTTGTCACAGGAATTATACATGTTTGTGTGTGTGTGTGTGTGTGTGTGTGTGTGTGTGTGTGTGTGTGTGTGTGTGTGTGTGTGTGTGTAATGCCCCAGTTACTATATACTGGTGGCTAGAGAGAACAAATGGTGGTGGGTAGAGATACTCAGGCTTGAACCCTGTACCTTGGATGCAGGTGGCAAGGACCTGAATTCCCTATCCACCACCATTTCTAAAAAAATTTGCAGATTTTTGCCTCATATTTGTTCTGTTCATCATAAAATCTGTGGTTTCTGTATCTACATTTTTCCTTGCAAAGTCTATAGTGCAGTGGTGCACTGGTAGCATTGCTGCCTAACAGCTACAGGTTATCTGGTTTGATTTTTGGCTGGGGTGCCTTTTGTGCGGTGTCTGCATGTCCTCCCATCTTACAAAGATGTGTGTGGCATTTCTGCCTGCTCTGCTGAAAATTGTCTTTTGTTCCAAGTCAGACTAGTTTCATGGTTAAATGTTTAAAAATAACAGGCATTTGAATTTCAGACTTCATATTCTTCAGAAAGCACATGGTAAGACACAACTGTTTATTCTAGCAGTTGTCTAAGTTTATAACATGGATATTTGAAATTTGTCCCTATTTTTGGGACTGTATTCCCCCATTATTGGCTTCATCCAGGTATTTTGTGCTAAGGTTGAGAGTTATCTATGGTGAGAACTGAATTCATTGAATGTTCGGGGGCTGTATTCCCCCCATTACTGACTTTGTCCACATGTTTTTTTGCTAAGAGGTTGAGAGCTATAGTGAGAACTGAATTCACTGAATATGTTTGGGGGCTGTATTCCCCCATTATTGGCATTGTTCAGGTGTTTTGTGCCAAGAGGTTGACAGCTATGGTGAGAACTGAATTCACTAAATGGTAGCCATTTAAGTTCGTCTTCCTGTCTTTTACAAAACAGCTGATCTGGCATAGTGGTATGTTTCTCTGACTGTTTTGCACAGGGTCCCCGGGTTAAAGACGTGGCAGTGAAATGTATGGTGGTAACACAGCATTTTATTCTAGCAACTTTCCAACATTATACAAGCAATGTTTAAAATGTGTCCCTGGTTTTTGGGCATTTGTCCCCCCCAATAAATTTCAGCTTTTTCCAGATTTCTTGTGCTGCAAAGTTCAGAGATACAACTGTGTGTCAAGTAGATTTTACAAGGAGCTGGGAGCTGCAGGGGAACAAAACTTTAGTGCTGCTTATTCTGAGTCTGCTTGCATTGTTAATAGCACAACAGGTAGTGTACTTGCTTTTGATGCAGAAGGCTGTGGGTTCTATTCCCACAGTAGATAGATGCATTGCTGATACTGTACTGTGTTGTAAAGTGGGTGGATGCTGCAGTCCTTCTTGGCAAAGATACCTAGAGTAGTAACTATGAACCTGTTATCAGCTTGCCATACAGTCCCTATTGCGATATTACTAGCTTATCATTTTTTTAATGCATGCAACATAGGCAATTTATTCCTCAAGGGCAACAGGTACTTTATTTGTAGATGAATAAACAATGACATATAAAGTTGTTTGCTAGCAGCAACCTCTTCATTGTTACAGATTTCTTTAATGTGGAATTATTTAGATGACTTTTACTACTTCAGAGATTGTGCATATTTACTGATACTGGTGGACTGTAGAAGGTTGAGTAGACTTTTATGATGGAAATGTTCTGAATTGGGTAGTTTTGTCATTGGTGCATGCAATTTGTTTCATTGTTTACTGGAAAAATGTTCAAAACAAGAAATTTAAAATGCCATCTAACAACTGTACTGTATTGTACAAGGAATATAATTTAGTACAATCAGGAAGGTGTATCAAAGTGCACAAGTATGTTTCATGTGCAAGGGGCCTATGATTTGAAAACAGCTCAAAGTTAATCTTTATCTGCCACTGGCAAAATGTATTTTCTTTGAATATGGGTTTCAATGTTGTTTCATTGAATGTGAGTTTCAAGGGCAGAGAAGTTTTAATGCTAAGCCTGTTTTCATTGTGAGACTGCATTGCTTTGTTTAGCAGATGTCTTAGTGTTTGTGCAAAATGCAAAATAAAACTTTCAAATGAAATCCAAATCATCATAGAAGTAAAGCAGTATGCACATTAGTGTTTATGGTAAATGGAGTGAAATAGCCAAGTAATGGATCATTGGAATGGCTGCAGGGGGAGGACTCCATTCAACCATGATTTTGTGAGGGGGAAGGGCGGCAAACTCAAAGACAGCCCCAGCTGAACTATACCTCCAAACTGTCCAGATTTTCACAGAATTAATAGATTTTTGCTTCTTATTTTTGGTTTGTTCCTCATAAAATTTGTGGTTTTCTGGAAAATCATTTAGGAATTAAGTCACTAAATAATTACACTGAGTTTCAGACTTCATAACCTTCAGAAAAATGCATGCTAAAGTAAGACCTGTTATTCTATCAACTGTCTCAGTTTATACAAGAGCATTTTTTAGTACTGTTTATATGTTCCCCCAATATATTTGGCCTTGTCCAGATTTATTGCATTAACAGGTTGAGAGGTACATGCAAATTAATTGCTTTATAGAATTAGGCATAGCCAAACCTCTCAACTGTCCCTGAATTTGGCTCAAAATGTTGCTCTTCCCCTAATAATCCCTCCGCAAAATAGCAATTTTGGAAGAAAACACGGAGGGTTTACAATTAAGAAATAACTGTAATAATCAGAGTTATAGATTACTTTTATTTCAGAAATGCATGCAGATTCTTTTATTTTGTCAGCTGCTCATGTTAGCAGTACTAATATTAAAAAAGTGTCCCTTCCTTGACAGGTTCCCAGCTGTATTGTGTGGCTATTTTATATTTTTTCATCACATTTTTGGTCCATTTTTCATAAAATTGTGTTTTTTTTTGGCAAATTAGTGGTAAATCATTAAAGATTGAAGTTAGAAAATAATGACAGACATTTGAGTTTCAGATTTCATATCCTTCAGAAAATTCATACTAATGCAAGACCTACTATTCTATTATCTTTCTAAGTTTATAAGAGCAATATTTAAAATTGTCCTTATTTTTGAGCCTTTGTCCCACTTCTATGTATGGCTCTGTCCAGATTTCTTGCTCTGAGGTTGAGAGGTATGACAAATGTGTCAGGGCCATCACAGTCAGCCAGAGACATTTCAAATTGTGACATACTTGTTGCACCCCACTCTCCCATGTTGTGACTCTGGATGTGTCAAAGCAAGGCAAGGAGCAGTTATGCAGTGTAAATGTGCAGGGTATCCCCCCATCCAAGGTAGACATAAGTACTACAGTGACTTTTCATCTGTTCTTGATTTTGCAGAATGGTCTGGTTTCTGTCATATTTTTGCACTGTTGATTTATGCTTATTACTCAGAAAGTGCCTGTTGCTCTGTGTTTTAAGTAGCAATGCTTTAATGACCATCAGGTAAGCTTGTCTGAGATCATAACATGCAAGTAAGCTTTAATAAGCATACTGTTAAAGAATTGCCAACATTGAAAGCCTTTCTGTTGTTGCCATGTAGAGAATACTTAACTAGATAATGTATAAAGTTGGGTATTGAAATGCATATGACAGTATTTGTAATAAAGGACAGGATTACATTATTTTAAGAAGCTCATTACACTTGTTGGAGACTTCCAGTGATCTCTGAGGGCTTTACCCGTAAACTAAATAGAATGTCATTCATGTGCGGTCCATAACCTGTACAGTAATTAAGCAATGTATCTTGAGCTTGTTTCTTGTTTGCTTTTCATTTTTTACTTTGATCATGTTTTCCCCATGAAACATGTAAATAGTTGTCAGGCAGCAGGTCTTTTTTGGATAAGAAACATTTTTACAAGTGAGGGCATCACAGAGATTGCTACTTTCAGCATGTTACTTGGTACTTTAATAAAGCTGAATATAAATTATAATTAGAATTGCAGTGCAAGGAGAAGTGGTTTGAGTTGAGTGCTGCTTGTTTTTCTTATACTTGATTTTGACTGGCGTTCCAGTAATGTATTTAAAAAGTAATTTATTTTTTCATGCCTCACAACCTTTTTGTTTCCATCTAGATATTAAGTAAGCTGTCATGCAGCCAATGCATTGAAATATTTTTATTATTTTATACTTCATTTGTCTTGATTGGACTCTCATAATGAGGGTTTGGCACCCAGGACAGCATATTTAATTAAAGTTAGTTTTTGTGGTTTTGAGCATAGCTCCTCCCCTTTCAAGTTGGCCACACCCCTCCCCATTGACCCCACCCGTTCAGCTATCTCCTGCAGCCCCCCTTTGATTTGAAGTCACCAGCCACCACTGGTAGCCTGTCATAGTTTTAATGATCTGCAATGCAATTAATAGCTAAAAACTAATGCCAATCAAATTGCTTTGCAGAACATTAAAATATTGTTGACATATAGTTAGTTGAAGCGTAAACCCTGTGGTTACTCTTGATGCCTTCTGGGTCTGCATGTAGATGAAGTTCACTGATGATGATTTGCTTTGTAAGAGTTAACAAAGTACAGCCAGCCAGGAAATAAAACTCAAAATCCACTTTATTACACCACAATAGTTAAGTGCTTTGATCCCGATACCTGATTGTGGGTTAATAAAGTAGATTCCCAGTTCTATTTTCTGGCTGGCTGTATAATGTTGTGATTACATTTTTTTCTTGGTTAATATGCTGGTCATTGTCAGAAGCTCGGTAATGTTTTCTATAATAGCTCTTTTGCACTGGATGTACGTCTCTGTACCTGCTGTTTAAATGGGAATTTGGGGTTGCTTTTCCTCCATGAGATGGCAGGTTTACATGAAAGCATTTGTGTGTGATCTGGGATCAGCAGCTTTCCCTTATAGTGATTGGTGATCTCAACTGTATAGATTTTCACAACAGATTTCTGCCTTATAGTTATATATGTCAAAATTGTATAATTTTCAGTCAAATCACTTGCAAATTTGCTGAGGGCTGAATGCAGAAACGTAAATAAACACTTGCATTTCAGATTTCATGCCGCACAGAAAATTCATGCTAACGCATAACATGTTATTATGTCTGCCTTCTAAGTTTGTATGAGTGATATTTAAAAAGGCATACCTATTTGTTACTCTGTACCAATTTAGATTGTATGCCGTTTTTGTAGTATTGGTTTGTGGATGATTAAATATGTGGACGTTCAATTCTCTCACACTTTTGGATTGCACATTTGGCATAGTGAGCTAACAGCTTGTAAATCTGATTCCCCCAGTGCTGCTATTTTTTTTTTTGCCAGTTAGCACTGTTCTACATACCTCTCAACTGTATAGATTTTCACATGGTGTTCAGATTTTTAACTCATATTTTTAGTCCGTTCTTGATACATAGGTGTTTTTTGGTGGCAAATTAGTGGCAAATTATTAAAGACTGAAGTTAGAAAATAATGACAGACATTTGAGTGTCAGACTGATTAAGCTTCAGAAAATCCACACTAATGCAAAACCTGTTATTCTAACAACATTCTATGTCTGTAAGAGTACTAATTCAATATTGTCCATATTTTGGGCCCTTTGTCTCTTTTTATTTATGACTTTCTCCGGATTTCTTGCTGTACCTCACAACCATTTATTTCAAGTATCAGGGATGAAGCCAAAATGTTATGCTGGACATAAGGACACTGCCACATATCTTCATCTTATACATTGACCACAGTGTATGCTAGCACTACTATATACACATAATTTGATCATGTCATTGCATATTTGTTCTGGAATGTCTCTATTTGTGTTATGTTATATGCTGTATGCTGTAAATTGGGCGTAACTGAAAAAAATTACAAAAAAAAAGGAAAACAACAAAGAAACAAAAAACAACCCATTCATTGCACAGAATAATGCAGACCTCAGGTGAACCTTAAATACTTGTAGCTGGAACCCTTATGAGTGATGCTGACAGTGCATTTTTTTTAGAAAAGCCATCAGTGACATGATTCACTCACTCACTTACCTACTCACTCCCATACCTCTGAAGTGTACCTCATTAAGAGGAATGTTCCTTAGTTGGCATCTTAAGAAGTTGATGTTCTTTAATGTTCCACATCGAAAGGGTCATTCACACACTCATTTTTAGATTTTTTTTTAACTGATAGCAAAGGTAAATATAACTGCATCATATTATTTCATTTAAATTTTGGTTTGCTTTTCCTCCATGGTATGGCAAGTTTGGATGCATAAGTTTGTACATGTTTGGTTTTGTCAGCTTTCGCTCATATTGAATGCCAATCTCAACTGTACAAATCTGTGTGGCATGAACAGATTTCTACCTTATATTTATATCATAAGCTTATTGTTTTCAGTGAAATCACTGGCAAATTCTTGAGGTTTGAATGCAGAAATCGATGACATACACTTAAGTTTCAGATGTTATACCACACAGAAAATTCATGCTAATGCATGACATGTTATTCTGTCAGTTTTCTACCTTTGTATGAGTGATATATGTATGTGTGTATATATATCTATATATCTATCTATCTATATATATATATATATATATATATATATATATATATATATGGATCTACTTCATTACAACGAAATCCCACTTCACTGAAACCCAAAACAACAAGACCACATCAACGAAATCCCACAACAATGAACATTCACAACAATGAAACCCAAAATCACGAAACACTAACACAAACATCACAAACACACACAACAACCCCAAAATACCTAACACACAATACAACAAACCATATAGACAGGGGGCAAGCCCCCCCTGCACCCCCATGTGCAGGGCTGCGCCCCACACGCACCCCCTTCTTTATTATTCTAACTCCGAGATCGCACAAACAGACACACAAGGGACACCCACACCCACACATTAAATTCCCTCACAAACACACACCACACTCACAACACACAATTACACACACCACAACCCCTCAAACACAGACTTACACATTCATACTTGCCTGCCTCGCAACACCAGCACCGCTAGATCACAATCCCGTAATGTCTGAATTAAAATTTTGCACTCATAACTCCGACATCGCACAAACAGACACACAAGGCACACTCACACCCACACATTACATTCCCTCACAAACACACACCACACTCACAACACACACTTACACACACCACTACCCCTCAAACAGACACTTACACGTACTTACTTACGGGCATCGGAACACCAGAAGCACTAAACACAATCCTGTAATGTCGGGATTTTGAATTTCATGCTGCTGGGGTTTCGATGTTCTGAAGTTTCGAACAGCTGGTTCCACTCTTCCAGGTTTCGTTCAAATGAACTTTCGTTCATATGAAGGGAACCCATAGATATATATGTATATATATATATATATATATATATATATATATATATATATATATTTATAAAGTCTGCCTGTTTGTTGCTTTGTACCAATTTAGATTGGATGCCAGTTTTGTAGCATTGGTTCGTGAATAACAAAAAGGTTTAAACTAGGCTGACTTTCTATTCTCTCACACTTTTTGCTTCTGTTGGTTACCCCACAAATTTTCTGTTGGATTTAGGTCTGGGCTCTAGCTGGACCATTTCAAAACTTTAATTTTCTTCTGGTGAATCTATTCTTTTGTTGATTTGGAAGTATGCTTGGGGTCATTGTCATTTTGAAAGGTGAAATTCCTCTTCATCTTCAGTTTTCTTCTAGCAGACGCCTGTAGTATTTGGGCCACAAGTGAATGGTATTTGGAACTGTTCATAATTCCCTCCACCTTGACTAAAGCTCCAGTTACAGATGTAGAAAAGCAAACCCAAAGCATTATACTACCACCACCACCATGCTTCACTGTGAGGATGGTGTTCTTTTGGTGATGTGAAGTGTTGCTTTTGTGCCAAATGTACCTTTTGGAATTGTGGCCAAAAAGTTCAACCTTGGTCTCATCAGACCATAGCACATTTTCCCACATGCATTTGAGAGACAATGTGTTGTTTTGCAAATTTTAGCTGGGCCTGGATGTTTTTGTGTGCAAGAAAAGGCCTCCGTCTTGCAACCCTACCCCATAGGCCAGCCATATGGAGAATATGGGAGATTGTTGTCACACGTAGTCCACAACCAGTACTTGCCAGAAATTCCTGCAACTCCTTCAGTGTTGCTGTAGGTCTCTTGGCAGCCTCTCTGACCAGTTTTTGTCTTGTTTTTTCATCTATTTTCGAGGAATGTCCAGTTCTTTGCAACATCACTATTGTCCCATATTTTCTCACCTATTTGATGACTGTCTTCACTATGTTCCATGGTATATCCAATGCTGTGGAAATTTTTGTTGTACCCTTCTCCTGACTGATACCTTTCAACAATGAGAGCCCTTTGATGCTTTGTAAGCTCTCTGAACTTTATTTGGAGTTAATCAGAGTCTCTTTGATTGATGGCAGGTGTGTACCCAAGAAGACTGAATGCTGTAATTAAAGCAAAAGGTGCTTCAACAAATTATTAGTTTAAGGGTGTGCACACTTATGCAACTAGATTATTGTACCTTTTTTTATTTTTTATATTTTTTCCCCTAACAGATTTTGTTTGTTTTTCAATTGAATTGTACAAGCTTTAGGTCACATTAAAAATGGGAAAAGTTTTGAAATTATTTATTATGGTCTTATTTTTTTATATCACAAAAACCTGACATTTTAACAGCGGTGTGTACATTTTTTATATCCACTGCACCTTTCTAAGCACCTGCAGTAATTACAGAGACCACAAAGGTTTCTCACAAGGAAAATTCAAGGTCTTCAGTATCTGTCACATGAGGATTGTCTGGAATCACTGTCACTGTACTTACTTTCATACAGACTACTCCGAGGTGATCTCTGCCTTGTATATAAGGTAATCTTTGGCCCTGCTTTACTGGAAATGCTGCATATCTGTAAATCAAATGGTACATGGGTTACTCTCTCTAATAGCCTTTAACTGGTTTGTGACATTGATTGAACCTGCTGGAGGGACAGATTTGTCTCCCAGAGGTTACCACACCTTAGGAACAGACTCCCGCCTCATGTCAAGCAGAGCACCTCATCGGCCATCTTCAAATGCAATCTGGACGATTGGATGGGTAACCGTAAATATACCCTAGGGGTTCCACCTATGTCCCCCTTGGACAGGGTGTGATTGGTGCTGATCGTGGAAATAAGGGTAAAACTTGGCTAGGCTTATAAGGGCCTTAGGGTCATTAGCCTAGTAACCTCCTATGATTCTATGATCCTATGACAAGGGTGGCTGTGGTGTGTGCGCTGAGTTCTGCAAGCTGCTAGGGGCCATGATCAGTAGCTACCATAGATGCATGGAAGTGGGCTTCACTGAAACCGGGTCAACAGCAATGGTGCAGCAAAAATGATCATGGCTACATTTACAGTGGGGATTTCAGTGCAAGGATAAACCTTCGGAATATTTATTGTTAAAGTTATAATGATACAATACCAGTTTTGGACCCATCTTATTTTTTTATTAAAAGACTTTTTTTATTGCAATACTTGGAAATGTTTAACTTTGTAGTGTGTGTAGAACGGGCTCACTCAAGTTAATAATAACATAACAATTTATATAAAATAGCAAGTGGCTTTCTGCAATTTGTCTTATACTTTATTTATATTGATCTTGTGATAATCATTGTACTAAATTCAGTATTGTCAATATGGGGTGTGCTTCTGATTAGTGTAAAATGGAGCTTAGACTTGACCATGGGGTGATTACCCCCCCCCCCTCCACTGAAGTGTGACTATTGCTCCATTCCTTTAGTCTAGGAATAAATGTGATTTAATTATTCTTAATTAGGAGTTCGTATTGTAGTTGTTTATAATCTGTCTCCACAGATTCTATACATACAGTAAATAGGAAAACATGGAAGACATTTTGCATAGGAGATTGTAATGGCACATTACTTTTTCTGTGTTTACTCTACTGGAGCAAAGCCTGCACTTGTTATTTACAATGCATTGACATTTAAACTTTTTTTTTTATAACCCATTTTATCTTGTTTTGGCTTTTGTGATGACAAAGGCTGGAGTCTTTCTAAGCATACTGGGAAATGAGACGTATACTTCCTGATAGACTGGATGCCAGTCCATATGTTGTACACAAACTTGTCGGCATACTAACAACTTTGTCTGTTTTAAAGGATCACCATTTTATTTATCTGTAGACCTTTGGGAAGTTGGTTGTTTTAACCATAGAAGTAAGGCAAACCAAAGTGTATACTGTAACAGCTTTTCTAGATGAGTATATCCATTCTTGATAACAGTACTAATTTCTTAGGTGTTCAATAGTGCACCAGCTAAAACTTTCTCTGGCTACTAAACTGCTGCCCTTTACCAACAATGCTCAGAGTAACTCTTCCTCTCTGTATACAGATGACCAAAGGAGGTCAAGATAGGCGGGTATACTACACAAGATGGACCTGTTCATCCAGACATGTTATTATCATATGTGCATAACTAACTTTATTATAGAACTCTGTCATTGGTAACAACAGACAAGATTCAGAAGCTCATCTTCCTGGGTGGTTGTCTTCATCGGACCATAATCTGTAATTGTTGTAGTTCCTACAACTGGGTTCTAGAAATAACATTCAGCTACTAGCATCTCAAACAGGTATTCAGTGAAGACCACATAGCTCCTGCACAGTTATTGCCCATGGCTGCATTATTGAAAACGTTTCTCTATAGTTAATGCTGTATTGGGCTGGCCCATGGGATTATAAGATAAAGACTTGATTTACTGTTCATGACATAATGTAACACATTCCATCAACCAATTAGCTAGGGTAAACATATAGACACTTTATGACTTAGGTGTTTTGTTAATGAAAGATAGGAACAGTTGAAGTATGTCATGTCAGGCTATGTAGTGAAGATTCTGTGCTGTTCAAAAAGGGGAGAGTACTGGAGGCTGAATTGACCTATTCTGATTAGTTTAATTGGCTATCTTTGATGTACAAAACTCTTACTGGAACTCAAGCTATGGGGGTTACACAGCCAGACTCCAAAATCAGTTATTTTAGCTGATGTAATTGCAACTAGAAAAAGGCCATGCTATGGAGATTGAGCTATTTTGTTTACTTTCATTGGCAACCTTTGATGTAAAAATGCTCTTAGTGGAACACAAGATATGGTGATTGCACAGGAAAGACTTGTAACTCAGTTCTGTTAGGCGATGTAATTGCAGCTAGAAAAAGTCTATGCTATGGAGAATCGATAATTTCTGGTTAGTTCCATTGGCTACCTGGATGTAAAAGAAACCCTTACTGGAATACAAGATATGGGGATAGCACAGACCAGAATTGTAACTCAGTAAGTTTAACTGATGTCATTGCAACTAGAAAAAGGCCATGCTATGCAGAGTGGTGCATTTGGGAGAAAATTAAGTTTTTCAAAATCAAATTTCTAGTACCGCAGAAAAGCAAGTAGTATACAGTTAAGCCTTTAGAAAAAATGTAAGATTCAGAAAAATATTACAAGTTTTCAGAGTGAATAAAGGTATTGCATGTGAGCTTTAATGACCATTCTAAAATATGAGGTCATCCTTGACAGAGGAATAAGGGAATAGTGAATTCAAAAGACTAGATCACTCCCAGAATGCTAGGATACTAGGATAGAGCGTTGTAATGCTCCAGACTCTTAAATGCAGCTGTAATGGAAAAAAATAAAGAAGCTCTGGCTGTTTTCTCCCAACTTGAAGACCAAGGGTCAAGTATATGATTAACATGCACTTATCGATGTTAGTAAAGCAATGGTAACTTTAATGCAGAGATGCTAAAAAAACAGGTCCACTATATATGGAGGAAGGTGGGATATTAGCCTGTGCTGTAAAGCTGATTTATATTAGGCTATTAGGAAGAAAATGATGACGTAAGATATTCTAGGTATCCAGGGGGAAATAGCGTGTAATCAGGATAAGATGTATTTATAGGAAGTTATGTACAATTAGTGTTTGTTGAAAGGACACCTTAGGTTGAAAGGGGGGGTAGCAATCATTTGTACATGGTTTAAACTACATATGAAGAGCATACATTACTCATTAAATTGCATTTATATCTTTCTTCATGTCATCATTAGATTGGGTGTACATCTTTCACAATATAAATTGAACTGCTGACATACAATCAAAAAACGTTTTGTAACAGTAATCTTCCCAAATGAAAGGCAACGTAAATGCAGTATACGATACTTTTGGATGCTGTTTTGAGAAGAGTACAGTGTTTGATATTTCTTTATGCTACTTTGAGGAGATTAGAAGAAGCAAAGGAATTATCCAGAGACATCAAATGTGTTTGGTGACTTGAAAACATATACTCCAAATTGTTATACATACTGGGGAATGTTAGGACTATTAACATGAAACTGCAGTCACTGTCAGCAGTCCTCACATTGGAAGACACAGACAGTTCTGCAGTCCCGGTAACCTGGTCCAAGGTTGTGGATAGCACCCCAGACATACTGGGTTACACCTCCTTCCACACATTCAGACCACAAACTGAAGGCCTGAACACTAAAGAAGGAGGTGTTTCAATATTGATTAAAGATAAATAAACCTCCAGATTTGATAAAGAGTATGATTCCCTGGAGATACTTCAAGTGCAATTAACAGTTGGTAGGACACCTATTCAAGTCATTGCCAGCTACAGGACCCCCTCCATGAATCAGGAAACTAACTTTGCTTATTTAGAACTACTTGAGTCTATTAAAATATATCGAAGCATCATGGTTTTGGGTGACTGTGACTACCCTTCCTTTGGCTATGTTAATACTTGTTTTCAAACTCACCTGCCCAAAGGTTTTTTGACTTTGTTACTCTAATGTCCTGGACTAGATGGTTGAGACCCCCCATAAGGCGTGCCAACATCCTGGCTCTGGTGCCAACCAATACATCGGACCACTATAGCACCCCCACTGTAAGGTCTTTCCTAGTGTGATCAGACCACATATCAGTCACATTCGAAGTATCACACCTGAAACCCCGCCTTGCAGAGACAAAACATAAATTGAAAAACTTCTCCAAAGCAGATTGTAACCTCTTACAGGATGGTAAAAACAGCTTCACTGCACCTCCCCCCTCAGATGGATCTCATGGACTGCACCCTCCCATTCTGCTGAGTTCAACACCAATGCTTTATAATAATGCCAGTATAACTGCAGTAACTCGGCTGTAGCTGACAGGACCACAACAAGCTCTTCAAGAAAGAGAAAACCTGCCTGGTGTAGACAAGTGCCATTAACAAGCTCTAAATTAAGAGGAAGAAACTGCTGTTTAAGACTAAGAGGCAGTAAGCCCTAAATGGTAAACCCTCCCTCCCTTCATAGTAAACAAGCCAATAAAACTTTTTCTGAGGTTCTTCAAACCAAACTATGAATCAAAATTAGCTTCCACAATTAAGGATATCCAAAGGGTGTTCCTTAGTTACATCTGTAAACTAAAATGAAATGGCCATATCTTTGCCAAATGGGTAGCTAATGATACCTCAAATACTCATCCTGTGAACATGCACAACATGTTATCCAACAGGTTTGGTGAAAACTTCACTCCCCTGTCCCTGCCCCATGCACCCCATGACATCCCTACTACCTGTTTCCTCTCTTGTATCTGTACAGATGCAGGCTGTAAACCTCCTGTCTAATGCAAAAACCACAACATCCATTGGAGTTGATATCATCACAGGCTGTGTCCTACATGGGCTCCAATAAGAGTTCGGAACATAATTGTGCATTCCTTCCAATTGTAGTCTAAGCATTGGCTTCATGCCATCTGAATGTAAAACGGCCACCAAGTATCCCGTTGCACCAAGGCCATGGAGTGAATCATTGTGGATCTTATCAACTGAGAATGAGGTAATCCCCAACCACTTTACCATACACAGTTTGGATTTGTCAATGGGAGATCCTACCTGTTAAACTTTATGGACTTATTCGAGGGATTCAACAAGGGCCTGGATGAGGTGAAAACCAAGCATGCAGCCTATCTAGACTTAGCCAAGGTCTTTGGCACTATACCACACTCTGGTATCATTAACAAATTCACCCAGCTAGATATCAACCTTTATATCATTACACAGCCACGTTTTCAATGTTTATTACATTACAATTTGATGTAGCAATATTTGGATGCAACAGCAGTTGAACAGAGTCAGTTCTGTGAACTGAAACAGTAGTGTCAGTTCTGCGGTATTGTTGCAGAAGTTCTTAAGTGGGCAGAACTGTCATCACCTGCAGCTTGGCTCACCCTGGCTGTATTGCAGCATTTTTTGAGGAGAGGTAGGCAAAGTACCATTGTTCACCAGTACATTGCATGAGTGTGTGTGTGTGTGTGTGTGTGTGTGGGGGGTTAGCATGGGTGGAGTACCATGGAATAATGTAGCATATCAGGGATGACAGAAACCCTTTTATATGGACTGACTGTGCAGTGCCCCAAGCTGACACCAACAGCAGCTGTTGTCCATCATAGGTATTGAATTAGTGTATTGTGTACACATGGGCAAAGGGAAATAATTCAATTCTACATTCTAGGCATTTGTGAGTTTTGCAAAGGCAGTGTAGCCAAGATTGGTAGTGCCTAGATGGGCTGACTTATATCCTGTTAATGAGCCACCTGGAATCAGTTTAGTGTGCTTTCTCTAGCAGATACTGTGCTGAAGAGGTTTACCTGGTTTCATTTTCAAAACCTTATAGAGGATGTAAAAATGTGTTTTGCATTTAAAGTTTACATAGACATTGTATCCCCACTGCTGCAAAAGTTATGATTTATGTTAGATGTTTAAGTCAATGCACAGGGAATCTGTCTGATTTGTTTAACCCTCCATCTCTAAATAATTCCATCAGTTATTTTTCTCCATTGTCCAACTGCATCAAGAAAGAAAAGAATGCAAGCCATCTCAACAATATGCTGGTAAACAGTCATTTCTGGCAGATAGGTTTACAAAAAGAATGTTGGAATCCACACATAACCAAGGACAGAGAAAGAGGTCATAATGAGTAAGTAGGGGCCCTTGTGCAAATACCCTACCTGGCCTTCTAGTATCTCTCCCAGATAGTCAGATTCTGCATTTCTGTCTCTCTGGCAATATGTTGTTTCAGATAAATGGGTTCTGAGACAGACTGCATGGGAAGAGATCCCTCCATTACAGGATATACTTGCACCAATCAAGACCAAATCCCTCTGTTCCCTACTGCCCTACTGCACTTGGTGGTGTGAGAGATGGGAATAGAAGTAGTTCATTTTTTCCAGTGGGCAAGTGGTTTCTATTCATGACTATTTCTGTTGCCAATTAAAAAAAGAAAATGGCTGGAGATCAGTTTGTGACCTGTCTCGTAAACCACATTCTGATATTGCCAAGTAGAAGACCCTATCACAAGACAATCTCTTACCCCTTTGCTTCCAGTTTTAATTGTCAGTATGGGACACATGTAAAGAAAGAGTAATGGCTAGTCTGATGGTACAACATGGTACTGACATTAAATGTAATCTCAATAATTCTATTATGTTAAAATGCAAGATCTCCTCACGTACCAGGGTTGTGATAATACCTCACATGTCCCTCTGCAGAACGTGAATAAGTTTTCTGGTAAGATTGGACATATATGGATGTGTTAGCTTCTTTCAGCATACCTGTCCATGCTTAGATGTGACTGTTGTTGTGAAACAACCAGCATATACATAATAATGTGTATTTTCTGTGTAATAACTCATTTTGTCTATGATAATTTTCCTACCTCATCTGTAAATGGTAAGCAGTTGTCTGTGACTTAGGGTTCCCATGCATATACATCCCACTTTTTTCATCATCTTCTGCTGCTGAACAGTCAATGGAAGTTACAGTGAAGAGTCAGGATGTCTGCAAAATTAATGCATTACCACAGCATGATACCTGGTAGCTCAGCTTGCTCCCTCTTTTACTAAAAGCCAGACTCATTGTTATTCATCAGGGTTCAGAAGTTATGCATCTGTAGATGCTAAGATACAGGAAAGGTGTATAATCTGCATAACTGATTGGTCTTTCAGTTTAAAGAAACTCTCAGAATATTTGTCTTTATGCAGTGGTGATGCCTTGTGTCTTTTCCCCCTTTGCAGGCTTGCTTGTTCTTAGATGTTACAGCTCAGCAGTATATAACCAAATTGTTAAGCTTTGCACCCTTTTCTTTTTACACTGCCATAGGCCATCGCTGTGTTACATATGAGTGGATGTTTGTGTTTAATCCTTTGAGGTGTTGTTATTCCAATTTCTCTGGTGATGTCTCTGTGTTTAATTGCATTCTTATGTATATTTATGTATATGTGGGCGTGTGCTTGTAAAGATATATATATATATATATATATATATATATATATATATATATATATATATATATATATAAATGTGTGTATGTATGTATATGTGTGTGTGTATATATATATATATATATATATATATATATATATATATATATATGGTCTATATCAGCATTTCGAAAATGTAATAGGTCGGATCACTAAATGTCGAACTGAAATGATCAACCTATTACATTTTCGAATGCCGATAAAAAAACAAAAAACAAAACAAAAAAAACTAAAGGGTGTAGGCAGGGGGGCAAGCCCCCCTGTATCCCCCATGTGGGGGGTTGTGCCCCCCAAACCCCCTGCTACTTAACTATACCAACTCTGAGACCACACTACATTAAGGTAAATGGAAATCTCCTCTTACGGAGATTTCCGTTTACCCATTCGATGTTCTGCCCTTTCGGCATTCTCGATGTGACAATATCAAATTCGATATTGTCAGCATTCGAGATGCTTGTAGGGACCTGAACATATATATATATATATATATATATATATATATATATATATATATATTTATATATATATTTATTTTATTTTATTTTACATTTGTTGACAGGGATAGTCCGACTGGATACATGTCCATTTTCAGCGGAGGCCCAGGGAGAAAAGCTCCAAGATATTAATACACACTGAACATTTAGTAAATGCTAGTTTCAAGCAGATTACAGTCATAAGCAATACCAGCATTTAGCACATATAGTACTTATTATAAAGCACTTTACAAAACATAACATTATTTTCAAAGTTAAACATACATAACATTACATTCAGGTTTAAGACATATTGCGCAGCAGTTATACAACTGACCCTTCCTGAAATGGAGTGGTAGAAAAAAGTTAGAAGTAGTTGAAGGTAAGGCACCTAAGAAATAGATAGGTCACTAGTCGGGGTTAGTGCAAGGACATAACCAATGAGTTTTGAAGTATTTCTTGAGTTTGTTTTTGAATTGAGTTAGTGAGGGTTCTAGGGTCAAGTCAGCTGGGAGTCTGTTCCATATTTTTCCAACAGAGTTGGCAAACAGAGAGTCTCCAGCTGAGTAGTTGGATTTGTATGTTTGAACTAGGAGTCTAGTGGATGATCGCAGTGGCCGGGTGCTGGTGTAGGGGCTGATAATATTTTTTAGTGCAGGTGTATTTTCTGGTTGGTAAAGGACTTTATGTGCCACTATTAGCTGGTTGAACTGCAGTAGGCTTGGCAGTTCAAGCCATCCTAGGCGATTTAGGTTGTGACAGTGGTGTGTCCGGGTAGGCTGTTTCAGTAGCAAATCTGGCAATATTGTTATAGCAGGATGATAGTTTATTAAGATCTGTTTTGTTTAAGTTGCAGAATAGAGGTGAGGCATAGAGAAGAGTTGATACCAGATGGGAATGGGCAATTGCAGTTCTAGCAAGTGGGGTAAGGAAAGGTTTGATTCTGTAAAGAAAGCCAAGTTTTTTATTAATGGTTTTGATAGTTTGATTGATATGCGAATCAAACTTCAGGTTGTTATCAACTATGACACCCAGTAGTTTAGTCTGGGCTTCTGGGGAGATGATAGTGCCATTGTTAGCAGTTATGTTGAAGGCTGGCAGGAGGTCCTGCATGTGGGGGAGAAGAGGAGCAATTTAGTTTTTTGGGGGTTTAGAATTAGATGTTGATCGGAGAGCCATTTTTCCACTGTATTGAAGGTAATTTGGGTTAATGTGAATGAAGTAGCTGGTGAGGTATCAGAACAAATCAAGGTGGAGTCATCTGTATATTGAATGCAGGTAGCATCTGGGACGACTGAATGAAGGTCATTGATAAAGATGGAGAAAAGAAGGGGTACTAGAATCGGGCCCTGGGGGACTCCTAATGTGATGGGTAGGCGAGATGATAGCTTGTCCTGCCATAGGACTGCCTGTTGCCTGCCCTGCAGGTAGGATTGAAACCATTGGAGTGCATGGTTGCTTAAGGAGAAGGCCTTCAAGGTATTTATAAGCATTTTGTGGTCAACCATGTCAAAAGCCTTGGATAGATCTAGAAAGAGTGCTGAGGATAGTTTATTATTATTGCAGTTGTGGTTAATGACATTAGAGAAACGGAGGAGAGCAGAAGTAGCACTGTGCTGTGGCTTAAAGCTATGCTGAAAGCTGGACAACAGCTTGTTGTGTGTGAGGTAATGCATGAGCTGTATGTGTACACACTTCTCCATAATTTTAGCTAGAAGTGACAGAATAGATATGGGTCTAAGGTTTGACAGTTCAGTGGAACTACCTCCTTTATGGAGAGGTATGCCATGGGAGATTTTCCACATAGTGGGTACAGTAGCTTCAGCTATAGCTCTGTTGATCAAGATAGAGATGGGGTAGGCTATGGTGTCAGCAGCCTTTTGCAGATAGTCTGCTGGGAGGAGGTCGGCAGCCAGGGTGGTGGGTCTTAGTTTCTTAAATAGGGCATGAATAATTTGAGTAGGAACAGGTTAGAAGGTAAAGTATGTTTGGGTACTGGGTGTGGCTACATTAGAATTAGAGCCATTGGGAGAGAGTTGACTGGCTAGAGACTGGATAGTGTCTGTGAAGAAGCTGTTGAAGTTATTAGCAATGTGTACTTGGGATTTTTGTTGGGAAGCTGGGGGGGGGGAGTGGTGGTTTGGCCTGGGTGGAGTAGTTTGTTTATTCCTGCCCAGAACTTTTGAGGTTTGTTTTGGTGCTTTTGCAGTAGATGGTAGTAGTGGTTCTTTTTGTCTAAGATTATGGATTTTTTGGTGTCATTCCTTGGCTGTCTGAATCTTAGTTAATCAAGTGGGGCTTTTGTTTTTCAGTAGGTGGCCCATGCTTTGTTTCTGAATGAAATTTTGGTTTTGGTATCTTTAGAAAGCCATGGTGCAATATTAACTTTGGTTCTAATAGAGCGGCTGGGAGCATGGGAGTTAAAAATAGCAAGGAATTTGGTGTTAAAGTATGCTACTGCTTCATCTAGGGGGAGACTTTTTAGTACTGACCAGTTGCATGCCTTAAGTTCATTATGAAACTTCGTGAGAATAAAATTTTGTTGTTTCTTAATGTTCTATAGGTGGGTTGGTAGGAGCAGTCTACTTTGAGCTTTATTACATAGGTGAGACAGTGGTCACTTAGGTCATCAGGCAAAGTACCTGATTTATAAGACTGAAGATGGGTATTGACAAGTATCCAGCCTATGGTACTTTCCTTGTTATTGGGTTTTCCTGTCCTGGTGGGGGAGGTTATGATTTGAGTAAATCCATAGAGGTTTATGTGGGTTGTGGGGATTTCACAAGAGCAAGTGTTCGAGTCAATGTTGAAATCCCCAAGAACAATTGTTTCTTGGGGGTGGTTATTGGATAACCAATATAAGAAGTCTTCTAAGGTTTCTGTGCTCCTCCCTGGGGGAATGTAGACACAGACAATGTTTATATTTTTGTTTTTGTTAATTTGTAGTTTTGAGATAAGAATTTCAGCATTATTGAACTGGGGTGGTTGTTGGGTGTCTGTGCTGACAGACAGGGTAGACTTGTAAAGTATGACTACTCCACCACCCTTTCTGGTGGTATGGTCTAGTCGAAACATACTATACCCTGGTGCAGAATCTCATGGTCCTTGGTGGGAGGCTTCAGCCACGTTTCTGTTAGGCATAATATATCTGGGGAATGAACAACTAAGAGGGCATGCAGGTGCCGAGTTTTGTTATTTATGCTCCTAATGTTTAGATGGCAGGCCAGCAGTGAGCTAGGAGGTCTATTTGTTGGAGCTATGGAGGTAGAGGATATAGTAGGGTGATTAGGGCCAACAAGTGGGGGATGGACTAGGGTTTGGGTAGATGTCGCCATCCTTTGTGAGGTTGTAGTGTATCCTGCGTATGAGTTTTAAGATTTTGAATAAAGTTTTGTAATAGTGTCTAGTTTTATGACTAATGTAACTAGATCTAGTAAGATGGTAGTATTTAGGAGTTAAGGAGGTAAGCATGAGGGGCGTGAGTAAGGGTGCATTATTATCTGCTGTAGATGGGATGGATGTTTAGAATTTAGGGTAGTGGAAACCTGGGTGATCTTGATATTCATAGGCTGTTAGGAGATATAGGATGAGTAAAAGGGGTAGAAGTAGAGTTAATAAGACTATTTTAGGTGATAGCATACCTACTGAATGGTATTTGACACTTAGGCAAAAGGAATAGTAGAGTTGGAGGACTGGTGGTATCAGGTTGAGAGTGGTGCTGTTGAGTGACAAGTTGTTACTGATTGGATTAAAAAAAGTGGGGTGTGGTCTAGTACCAATAAATGTAGCAGCACCAAATATATATATATATTTTACATATATACATATGCAGGTGTGCATAGGTATATCTTAATATATGTGTGTGTATGTGAGGCTTAAATGAACACCCCATATGCAGATATGACTCAAGGGAAAGGTCCAAACACAGAATATGTACTATGTAATACTTTAACAGTGTGTTATTGTTCATTTCATAATCAGTGTGAGACTATCAGAGAAGGAATATGTATGCAGTTCTATAATAATTTTGTACAGTTAATCTAAGGCAGATGCAAGTCAGTAAATTTATGTTAATAGCAGTGTAAAACCAAGTAAGAATAATCTGTCATGATTAGAACAGAATTTTTTTCCATATTATTTTTTAATTTTTCATTAACTGCATAATCAGCCACAGAACGATAATCTGAGGAGTGAAAATCCAACATCTGCATATGGTTTATTTATTACAAAGTACAGTTTCTTAAGAAAAAAAAGTTCATATCAAGCAATAGGAAGAAATAAATCCTGCACAGTTTTGGATTAATTTATACACACACCCTTTTTATTTTGTGCAACTTCCTGAGGTTTACACTCATTGGTCCTTGACTTCAGGAAGACAGGAGTGATCAAATTTAAAAAAAAAAATACATAAAAACAAATGTCTTTTATGTGGTAAGAGTAACTAAAAGGGAGTACTGCACATGTTAGGAATGAGACAAATGTTTCGCCCTTCCTGTACCTATGACTGATATTGCTGCCCAGCTAATGGCTCAGTACATGGAAATGTTAGCTGTCATTCACAGGCTGCTGTTGCTGTGCTACGCAAGAGAAAATTTATCATGGCGGCTTCCTCAGATGTCAAAAACTGGGATTTGTAAGTATGAGGTAAATACAGTTTGTCAGTCCAAATTATGTTTGCAATAACAGAATAAGTAAAGGTTGTTTCAATTTTTTTTTACTGATGCGTCATCAGTGTGAAAGACTAGAGGACATCAAAGTTTAGCCAGGAAACAGATGCCAGTCACATCAATCCTATTGTTACGTAAAATGAGAAAACATGAGAAAGATAACTTGTAGGTAGTATGATTTGTAATTGGGAGAACTGCACACTTTTATCTGCAGTACCTCCTTTTTGCTTGCCTGAATTATATATATTTGCTGGCATTGTTTTCTGTTTACTGATCTGTCCTGAAACTGGTTCCCCCTATATTCCTGTGGTGTTCTTAAAGTTGGCATAACTGGTCTAATAGCTTTTGTGTTATATTATTGTTTCAAGGCTTGCTGATTTAAAGAAATAGTCCCTGTTTGTAAATTCCTGCATGCCATTTAGAAAACTCCTTGTGTTCTGACTGAGGAGTGCTTCTCAAACAAACAGATAAGTATATTTCTTGGCACTTTAACTTTTCAGAGTTCTTAATTTTTGCTTGACTGAATTATATATATTTGCTGGCATTGTGTTCTGATCTGTTCTGAAACTGGTTTTCTCTCTCCCACCCACCTTATTCCTGTGGTGTTGTTATACTTGGTGGCTTTGCAGTTGCCCACCCCTACTGTAAATTTGATCTGGGACACGCCTCTGTCTAGCGTATATTCTACCTAATAGAGACAACATTTGAGAAGGCCAACCCACTTAGGTTCTTAACCTTGAATTATCTTCTGCTCCTCCTTTCTCCCATTGCACTTTCTAAAAAAAAATCTCCTTGTGTTCTGACTGAGTGTGCTTCTCAGCTAAGTATATTGCACTTTTTAACTGTTCAGAGTTGAATAAAACAACAATTGAATACAGTTCAGAATACATTTTGAATTAATTGCATTTATTTAAACTGTATTTGCTTTAATCCTGCTAAACACTCAAGTGTGCTAGCTCTCACTGCACTTTCAATTGTTTTTAGTGCTGTTTCAACTGCTTTCTGAAAAAAAAATTCTAAGCTAGTTTCCTGCCTTTCCTGTAACTAGTCTAGTCCAGATACAGATTTGCTGTATCCAGGACTGTTGGTAAGCTTCTGAGTCCCCCAGTCCTTTCTTTGTTGGAGGGAAGACTTCTAGCTTATCAGTGGGAGTGGTAAGCACTAGGTAAGCCTATGTACCACAAGAGGAAAGGTTTCTGGCCCAGAAATTGTAGCTTATTGGCTGTTTGGGCAGTTTTTTTCCATCTCTTTCAATGTTCTGGTTTAAAACCCCATGTTTGTGCTTGTTTCCCACCTTTCCTGTAACTAGTCTAGTCCAGATGCAGAGTTGCTGCATCCAGGACTGTTTGCAAGCTTCTGAGCCCCCCAAGCCTTTTTGTGTTGGAGGGAAGCCTTCTAGCTTATCAGTGAGAGTGGTTAGCACTAGGTAGCTTATTAGCCGTTTGGGCAGTTTTTTCCATCTCTTTCAACTTTCTGGTTTAAAAGTGAGAATCTGGGCTTGTTTCCTACCTTTCCTGTAACTAGTCTAGTTCAGATACATATTTACTGTATCCAAGACTGTTTCTAAGCTTCTGAGGTGTGCCAAAGTCTGCTCTTCAATTTTCCCTTAGATCTGCTAGTTCTCTCCTCTCCTACACTTTTACTAGCTTATTGGTTTAGCACTTTATCAGACTTCTTGTAGTAATTATTGTAGCACATAAAAGTGCTACCAGCAATAAACGTTCTACAAGGAAACATTTCCAGTACTTATTATTAATGCCCACCCCTCCAGGCATGTCTAAAGGTCAGTTCTCTGTGCTTTCTTCTATTAACCTAGTGAACTTGGGCATCCTGAGGCAATGTAGCAACTTCCTCATGTACACTGATAACCCTTTCCTCTTACCTCCCAACACTCAGACTTGAGAGAGATGCACTTATATATCCAAATTGGAAGCCACTCACTATCCAGCCAAGACTGGAATAGCTGGTCAAGAAGAGATGGTCAGCACTTGCACCACACCACATTGAACACATAGCCCTCCAAAACACACAGCAGCACTGCCTCATAAAAACTCAAACCACACACCCACATTCCTAGAGGCTCTCAATAAAAATCTACTCAAACAGCAGAGATCTCCAAGGTAGAATCACAGTTGACCACCACAACACAACACTAATCATGAGACACATAACTGTCCTAAACAGTGTGCCACTCAACTAATTCCCCTAAAGCAAAACAGTATGCCCAACACACTAGTCATAGGTGACTTGATAGTGAGGCGCACTGATGTCCCACTCACTAGGTTGAATAAGGATAAAGTAACACTCAGCTGCCTGTCAGGCGCTAAGATCTGACACATAACCCATGCACTCAGGTCCCTCAACAACAGGTACAAATATGACTCTGTCATTGTACATGTGGGTGCAAATGACCTGAGATTTACCTGCGTGGACTACATGAAAAGAGACATGGAGGAGCTCTTGGATTATGTAGCCCAGGTGGGTATGACCCTAGCCCTAAGCAGCATCCTACCATCACCCTGAATGATTCCACAGTACAAGGAGAAAATGATTGATTTCAACAATTGGCTAAGTTTCTGGTGTCATTCTAAGGGGATCCAATATCTGTCTGGCTGGGATGACATGATTGACAGACCTCGATGCTTTGCCAGAGATGGCCTGCATCTGTCACCTCTGGGCTTCCGGATACTGGCCAAGGCTCTTACACCCCTGTAGTGCCTTTTTTAGGCGGTGTTCCAAAGACCAAATTACCACCATATCAGCTACAAACAAATGCTGCTCAATGCTAGAAGTCTAAATCTTAAAATGCTCTCACTTGAAGCACTCCTTAAAATGGAGAACATCGACATTTGTGCTGTAACAGAGACCTGGTTCAAGGCAGCAGAAAGCACCCCTGCACTACCAGGCTATAACTCATTCCTCACCTTTTGGCCTCAGAACTTGGACTAAAACTCCAAAGGCGGTGGTGTTTCTATGTTCATAAAGTATGCACACAACTTTAGACTGGTAGCCCAACATAAAGCATCTAAGATACTTCAGGTGCAGCTAACATTGGGTAAGATACCGATTCAGGTCATAGTTTGCTATAGGTCCACAACCATATCCCAAGACTCACACTGCACATTCCTAAACACCCTGGAGAATATTAGGGTCCAACCTAACACTCTCATATTGAGCGACTTCAACTACCCCTCCATTAACTTGGAAAACTACTCGTGTACCAATACAATTGCCCAATGTTTTCTGGAATTCATTAATTCCAATGCCCTGGACCAGCTCATTTTTACCCCCAGTAGAGGTAGCAACATTCTTAACCTGGTCATTACTAACATGGGCAACCATTGCTCTACACCAATAGTCAACTTCTCCCTGGTTAGATCCAACCACAAACTAATCACCTAGGAAATCCATATCCCTCCCACCTCCCTTGCAAAGGTAACCACCATGAAAAAAATTCTCCAAAGCTAACTCTGGGCTCCTAAAAACAGAGGTGGCTAACATCACGGCACCCATGCAAATGCAGAATAGTTGCATGACCGCTGAATCATACACCAATGCACTGTACGAACATGTACGTAAATGCATGGATCTTGCTATACCCAATAGAACCAAGACAGACACCTCCAAATAAAGGAAGCCAATCTAGTGGTCCCCTGCCATAAACAAACTCTACAACAGAAGGAGGAAACTGATGCAGAATAAGACAAAGTCCCAAGACTGGAAAAACCCTCTTATCAGCAACAAGAAGTTGAGATCTCTCATCAAATCCTCTAAAGTTAGCTATGAAAACAGAATTGCAGCAGATAGTAAAGACAACCACAAGGTCTTCTATAGTTTTGTAAAGAATCTCCATGGCAATACCCAGATTTGCTCTAAGCTACTGCACAATGGTACCTCCTATACCAAGCCAACAGATATTGCCAATATACTGGCCAACAGATTCAGTGCCAACTATACCGCTCCCCCCCCCAAAGAACCAATCATAATACCAGTAGATTGCCAGGCACCCAGTATTACTGCTGCACTGATTAAAACAGCAATGTTCAAGGCCAAGAATACAGCTTCTATGGGACCTGACAATATCCCTGGTTGTGCTCTACATGAAATAAAGAGTGAAATGGCACCTCACCTGTGTATCTTGTTCAATCACAGGGTCACCTCAGGCTTTGTCCCTACCAAATGGTGCACTGCTACAATCATCCCTCTCCACAAAGGAGGAGCAACTACAGACCCTGGGAACTATGCTCCATTAGCCTGATGAGTCTGATATGCAAAGCTATGGAACACATCATCATGGACCTAATAAACAAATATAGGGAATCTCCAAACTCTCGAAACCTACACAGTTTGGTTTTGTGAAGGGTAGATCATGCCTGCTCAACTTTGTCACCAGAGCTGTGGATGAAGGCAAGGTGGTTCATTTGATCTGGTCAAGGCCTTTGATACCATTCCCCACTCAAGAATCATAGAAAAACTCACTAAGCTAGGCATGAACCCCTATATCACTAAGTGGGTTGCAAACTGGCTCACAGATAGAACCCACAGTGTGAAAGTAGCTGACTCCAAGTCAGACTGCAGACCAGTCATGAGTGCAGTCCCACAAGGTTTGGTCCTGGGTCCTCTCCTGTTTGGTATCTACTTCTCTGAAGGCCAGGCCAACATGAAGGGACTCTGGCTGACAATGTTCACAGATGCTTGCAAGTGAGGAGGTATTATTAACTCCCCAAATGATGTTGACTTTCTACAGAAAGGCCTCACTGAGACCAGTGACTGGTGTCAGAACCATGGTCTTAAGCTCAATGCCAAAAAATGTATCATCATCCCCCTTGGGAAAAACCCAGTTACCTTGAATTACCACAGAAGGCGTTATAAGAGATCTGGGAACACAGGTTGACAGCAACCTCTCTTTTGACCACCACACTGACACTGTGGCACATCTCGTTACTAAGGGTTTTGCATGCAGGAAGAAAGAAGTCATTGTCTCCCTCTACTCTTCCCTCATTAGGCCAATCATCAAGTACAATGCCCCATTTGGCAGGTACCTCACTAGACACCTGCAACAACTGGAGAGGCCACAAAAGTACCTCACAAAGAGGATACTAGGCCTTAAACACTTGTCCTTCATGGACAGACTCAAAAAACTCCAACTATTGTCTGTCTCATATCACCTACTTAGAGGCGATCTCTGCTTGACTTATTGACTTACAAAGCCATGTCTGACCCAACTCTGTTAGAAATGCTACATCTAAAGAAATCCCAATCCCTCCGCACCACATGCTCCAGAGACCTCAACCTCATTACCACAATCAACAGAACATGCTGGAGGAACAGGTTCATAACCCAGAGACTACCCATGCTCTGGAATAGACTTCCCATACATGTCAAGCAGAGCACCTCACTGGTGTTCTTCAAGAAAAATCTTGATTAGTGGATGGGAAATAGAAAATTCACCCCAGGGATCACGCGACAGAGTCACTGGGAACTAAGGACGGGTGGCCCGATGCCAGGGTAATCCTATGGACTAGGCTTGTAAAGGCTTCAGGGCCATTAGCCTAGTACACACCTACGATCCTATGAACCTATGAATTGTGTGGTCTTTCACACTAGAAAAATTACTAATTGGTAGTAGTGACTGGCAATTTGTGAAGTTCTATAACTAGTTCTGAATTAGATAGAAAAACGGATCCAGTTATGGGTGCATAGATTGCCCTAGATGTAAGACAGAACACTGCAGCAGAGTTGTTTGGTTCTTTTACTTAGGCTGCATTAATTTTACAAATGTTTCTGGGACTTTGAACCACCTATGTTTCTGCCCAAGGGAGCTTTCTTGGGACCTTCTTGTCTGTGTTATCAGAGTATAGGAATAAGCATTTGAACTGTTTCCTCATCTCTAGCTTGTTATCAACTGCTTCACTCCAATCAACAGGTCAGTTTTGTTGCATCCTGATTTGAATATGAGCTGCCCATCACCCTCATTACATTGTACTACCCTACATATCCATTTATGAATCACCCTTTCCATAAGTTTTGTGCAATGTGACAGGAGTTTGATGTCTCTGTATGGATCACAGTTGTGGATGCCCCATTTGTTCTTGTACACTGGTAGAAGTAAGGATATTCTACATTTACCTGTGATACTCCTTTCTCTCCACACTGCTACAAGTAGCTTCATGAACTAATTCCCCCATATCTCAGACAGCATCTTTATCATATCCATTGTGGCATCTACTGAGCCTGCTGCTGTCCATAGTGAAAGTCTTACATCTTCCAGGGTACTATCCTGCTTGTCTTGTATCATAGCCTGTTTCTGGAGCAGTACAGCATCTGTGGGGTAAATGTGTTTGTTAGGCTGCTGTAAGTACTCTGTCTTCTTTTGATGTGCTGCAGACTGATGAGCCTGTTGTTTGCTGGCATCCCTCATGAAGTGTGCCTGTCAGTCTTCTTTATCTGGATGTAGTGGCCTTGCAAGCTGATGTAGTGTCTAATGTGGCACCTACAGAGTCTCTTTGCAGTTGCTGGTAGAGTGCCTCCAATGCCCTGTTCTGTGCTAATGCAACTCCTTTCTTACCCTCCTTGTTAATCAGCCTCCATTCCTTCCTAGCCTGGATGGTCATTCTGATCTCACAGTTTTTCTGCACTCTGTATTTCTTTTGCATAGATCCTGGACTGCTGCATTACTCCACATGCTTTCCCTTTAGTATGGACGTATGTGGCCAGGCCACAACTCAGTTCTGTAGTCCTCACACATGCAGTTTTAAGGTGCTGCCATTCTTCAAGTACACCTATTTTCACCTCTTCTTGGGGTGCTGGAGGCATGACTGATTCCTTGAGCTGTTGTACTTTATCTCCAGTCAACTTCTAGGTCTTCACCCTGATCTTTTTTAACCTTTGAGCTCTATTTGCCTACTGCTTGCAGCTGATGTTGGCAACAAGTGGTTTATGATGTGGGCCAAATGGTTTGCAGAAGATGATTGTGCAATCTATGGTTATACCCCAGTATCTTTTCCTCACTAGGGGAAGTGTATCTGAGTTGGATATTGGGCAATCATGTACGTGAACTTGTGACTGTCTATCTACTGAACCATGTGTAGGCTATTATCAAGTGATTTGGCAGACAGAGGACTAGAATGGCCTCTCTTATTCCTGATGCCGTACCCATGTGGAGCCAAGCAGTGCCGATATCCTGTTCTGTCAGCCATGATATGTGCATTCAAGTCACCCATTATCAAAACCAATTCATGATGTCCTGCTTTATGTAGTAGGTCCTGCAGCTGATGTCTGACTGCACTCTCTGCCTCACTATCACAACCGTGCAGTGAGACATAGTGCAGTATTCATAATCTCAACCTATGATTACAATGGAGTTTGATTGCCATGACTTTGTCACTAATTCTGACATGGTCCCTCAATTGCCTTCTGAAGCCTTTCTCTCACCACAATTCACAGATGATTTCTAGCCTGTCCTCCTCCAGAGTAGTAGACTGTGGATCCCAAGCCAAGTGCCTTGGCTGCACTGCCCTTCTATTTTGTCTCCTGGAAACACCGGATGTCCATCCTCCATCTTAGGATTATGTCATCCACTTCCAAGATGCATCCTGTCAATTAACCTACACTGAGTAGTAATTCACAATTCATGTTTGGTAGGTTCATAGATTATGTATCCAGTTGTTGAACAACACAGCTACCAAAGGTAACCAAGGATGGGTAACTACGGACTGGTCAGCCAGTAGATTATTGACCTATGGCTGCTGAGTTTTATGGCAGGCACAGTCAATAGGGGGCACATACATGTTTTGTGGAGTGCATTACAATTTTAACATAATTTCTGCTTTTGGTAGTGAATGAAAAATAACCTGAGTAAGCAGTTGAATTCTTATTTCACACTTATCATTGTTGCCACAAAAGAAACAAAGAAGCAAGGTGATATTATTTAAAGGGAAACATTTCTTGAAAATATATACTGAGGTGAGAAGACATTGTAAATGTTTGGAGAGTGCTATACACATGACCAAGGGTCATCATTTCTAACTAACAGTTCTTGGCCATTTGTCACTAGTAATTAGAGACGCTGATGTTAGGATGTTGTACATGAATTAATGGAATCAACAATGGTATTGCAGAAAAAAGGGTTTTCCTAGGGTTGCATCATACATTTTCAGTTATGTATTAATGGGGGTCCGTAGGCCAAAGTACACAGCAGTGGGTTCACTTTTTCTAATATTTTCCAGGCAAAGCATGTATGTCTATGTACTGATTGTCTGGAAAAAGAATTTTGCACTAAGTGTGCATATCTGGCTTTTACATTGTGGTATAAACTGTATCTCTGAAGCCACAGAGATACTGTTATGTGGCATGATGCAGACATAAGGGGAGTTATGATGACTGCACTTTAGTATATTTATCAGTTGTGTTAACCTGCCACAATATGGTGTGAACAATAGTCAGTGTCACCCAAAATGCCTGCCATCCATTTGGTGGTGTGCCTTATTTTATCTGACTTTCATAAATAGTCTGGTACACCTGTAAAGAAACTAGTATTTTGAAGTCAGATGGTCTAATGGAATAATGATTGCACAAATATGGCTGCCCATTAGATTTTAGTTACTTTCTGGAGACCTGTCTATGCCTGTATGTAACTGCTTGGTGACTCAAGAACTATGTAATTGTTAATGTGCTTTTTTATTTCTTGGGCTTAAAAACTGGTTTAGTAAATGATTGTGCTTGTACCTCATCTGATGCTATTATTAAGATTCCTGTGAATATGCTCAGCCACTGTCTGTGACTTAGGGGTCCCATGCATATGCATCGCATCTCCTTCTTCATCTTCTGTTGATGAACAGTCAGTTCTGCATAATAAATGCATCACCTTAGCATACCTGTCAGCTCAGCTTGCCCCTTCTTTTACTGCAAGCCAGACTCTTTATTCATCAGGCTTCACAAGTTATGCACTTGTAGATGCTAAGATAGCTGAAATGTGTGTTACCAACCTAATCACTATGGATTCTAAGTTTAGAGAATCTCTCATCTTTGCTGTTATGCATGTTTGTGGCCATGAGCTGTTTGTTCAGTTCCTGGCTTGAATGTAGTTTGATCTTTCAGCTCAGATTTTTAAAACCCAAAGTTTGCCCTGTATGTCCCTTTTTTATGAAGACATAGACCATCCCTGTGATATATTGTGATATATATGAGTTGGTATTTGTGTATAATCTTACAAAATGTTCTCAGCTCATTTGCTTTATTGATGTTCCTGGGGAAAAAGGGCTTCTCATGCTTTATCCCTGCTAAAAAAAAAACTACATTCATATGATAATTGAATTGCAACAGTCATGATTACACAAAAAATAACTGTTGTGTAAAACATGCTGTTAGATATAGTACGGTGTATCCACCTTCTTGGGGAAATATGTTACATTCTGTATAATGATGACTAGAAAAGCATGTTGTGGCACCCTGCAAAAAAAAAAAAAACAAAACAAACAAAATAAAGAACAAAAAACAATTTTGAGAGTAAGTAAAAAGAGTATGCACATAGTTTAGAGCACTGAGAGTAGGCAGCACATAGCATGAAGTAAAGAATATTTTAAGCTGCTTGAAAAACATCATGTCAGCAGTGCATATGTGCATACAAAAGCATTAGCAACTGCAAGTAGAAGGACACATCAATGACATGCCTAAGGGATAAAATGCAGAATACTGCACATCTCTCTTAAGCAAATCTGATTATTCATTATGATCAGAGTATGATTTTGCATTCATAACTAAATCTGTCAGTGGCAGAGATTGTTATCTGTGTATGTCACAGGCACGTTCAGAGAAATACTTAGATACCTTTACATTAAGGATTGCTAACAGCATATTTGTACCATGTCTTACTGTGAACGTGCTATTCAGACAATAGCAGTAAGGAAAGAGGTGAGGGGAACAGTTTCAGAGGCACACCAGGCTGATTGTAAGCAACTCTGATGTGCATTGTCATTCAAATTAGCTGAACTTAGTAGGGCAGGAAATGTGAAACGCTTGCTAGCTGAGGGTGGGAAAATAGAAGGAGTAACTTGAGAAGGAACTGAAGCAGGTCAAAATAGAATGTCTAAAAAAAAGTCTGTTATCTCAGCAATAAGCTGGCAGTTCTGGAGGCTTTTTTCAGAGAATGTTTAACACATCACCAGGAAACACATTTGTAAAAGGCACTGTGTGACAGTAAATGATAATTCTACTGAGGCCTGTCAAAATTGGCTGCTGTTCTGTGTTCTTCCATTCTACGTGAATGGAACTGTCATGCAGCAGTTGAGCTATGGGCATTGCATTCTCAGAAACAGTGGACTCACAGTGTATCATGGGGAAGATTTTTCTTTAGAAGATAACAAACTCTCATCAGGATGTCTGGCCCCAGGAGGTCAGTCAAGGTTACAAACTGAATAAAATTACTAGTGACTGGTATATACTTCTGTTTGGTACATACAGGTTTACAATGAGCCAAACTTAAGGAAAAGTTAAGAAATATATCTTTTTAAAATGTTTTCCTGTAGTTGTCCTTTAAATTTGGAAAATAGAAGTAAACCATCCAGTGCACATCACCATTAAGTCAACAGATGACTTCTTTTATTTGGCAGTGACCTGAGCAGAAATTTTAGGCATATTTATTTATGTTTTATGGTCTTAGGTGAGTAAGTCAATTCACTTTGGATGGCAGCGTTAATATAGAAAAGATTATTCTGTAATCAAATTGATTTTTGTAAGCCCTATCCCCAGCAGAAAAATAAGGCTCATGTGGCGTGCTTTTCAAAATAGAATGTAGTGAAATCTAAGATGAATGCTAGTGCTCTGACATTCTCTACTTAAGAAGTATTTATTTATTTTATTTTATTTTATTTTACATTTGTTGACCGGGCTAGTCTAGCTGGATATATGTCCATTTTCAATAGAGGCCCGGGGAGAAAAGCTCCAGTAATTAAACACATTATATGAAGATAGACAATTCGAATAGTAAGGTGTAAAATGAGGGCTAATTAATACACATATTACATAAAAAGTCATGGTAAATACAAAGTAAAATAGGCAAATGTCTTCAGAAAGAAAACTTATATATTTTTTTTTTTTTTTTTCAAGGAGTATTTCATAAGACTGTATGCATGTCATTAAGGGAGAGCAAACAAAGCTATAAGGAGCAGAGATTGCAGGAATTTGGGAGGAAGAGAGAACAGGGAGGTAAAAAGGGAAGTTAATCTGGGTTGGTACAGGAGCAAAGCCAGTGTTTATTGAGATGAGTTTTCAGCTGCTTTTTGAAAAGTGGAAGGGAGGACAAAGACAGGATAATAGAGGGTAATTTGTTCCACATTTTGCCGACTGAGTTGGAAAAAAGACAATCACCTGCAAAGTTATTGGGTTTGGTTGTATTAATCATTAGTTTGTTGGAAGAATGTAGATGTTTCAGATTATTGTAATGTGAAATGAGGCTAGAGAGTATAGGTGTTTTAGTTGGTTGGTAAAGGGTTTTGTGAGCTATTAAGAGCTGCTGAAGTGTGAGTTGGTTATGAAGTTCCAACCAGCCTAGTTTTCTTAGGTTCAGGCAGTGGTGGGTTTTAAATGAGGATCCAGCTGCAAATAGAGCAATATTATGGTAGGAAGTTGCTAGTTTCTTAAGGTTGTTTTTGGAGAGATTAGTGTATATGGGGGAGGCATATAGTAGTGTAGAGATAAGGTGTGATCTGGCTAAGGTGATCCTTGTTTCAGGTGAAAGGAAGTGTTTGATTCTATAAAGGGATCCGTTTTAAGCCCTGTTATTTCAGAATTGCATCCAAACACATCACTGCCATTTGAAGACCTTACCTTCCAGGAGAATGATACAAAAAGGAGTTCACTAGCTTGTGGATCCTTTCTTTGAAAAATATGACAATAAGAAAATGAGATGTGTGTGTTCGCCAAAGCATAGGTTTTGCAGTTTCCTGACTCTATTTCAAACTTAGTTTATAACCACCATATCATGAGACAGATGTGCTATAAAAAGTTAAAATGACAAAGGCCTAATATGATGTGTTAAAAATCATATTTGCTAAAAGGTTTTAATAATCATGAAAAATGTTTAAAGACTATATGACTCACTTCTTTAGCTCTCCGTATGGGACAGAGGTGTTGAGAGATCTAAACTCTCACATGTCCATAGTTCCAAATGTCCTTTTGCACCTATTTGATTGGTGGTGTCAGTGGTGGTGCTTGACCACAGTGTAATGAGTAGCATACTGCACCATACAGTACTTATAGCTATGAGATTGTTTAGTTAGTATATTGGTGTAAAGTAGAGCTATTTTCAGTTTTGTATGAGTAGGGAGGGGTGTGTTTCATGTGTATTAAATACACTGATGAAAAGTAACTTTATTACTGTTACTTTTGCAATTGGTTGTTGGAATACTCATTGTTGTGGTAGACAGTGCTGTCTGAATTATAAGGCATGGATAAAGTGCCTTTGTAGTTCATACTCCATTTGTTTGTGTAAGAGATTAACAGTGTACTTGCTGATATTTTTTCATTACTGTGAGGGTCTACTGAAAATGAAGTCATATTCGTATAGTGATACACATTCATTCTGTAATTAGAAATTACTTTTAAAACTTGAAATAACTTAAATCCCTTTAAAGATTATAACAATTGTACACAAATTCATGATCATTTTAATAGAAATATAAGCAGAAGCATGAACATAAAACAAGCTCTTAAAGTTAAGAATGCCAGTAGGGATACAGTAAATTCTCAGTTAATCGGCATCCGTGGGCATTGGTAGATGCTGGATAACTGTAGTTTCTGGTTGCTTGAGAGTTACTATTAAAAATCCACCTGACTAATAATGTATACTACACTATTTCTTTGGTTTGACTTGTTCTTGGGTTGGAGAGAGAGGGAGTTTATTCCTATCTTCCTTTTTAAAATTCTAAAACCTAAATACATAAGGTATGTTTCTGTAGGGGGAAAAGAGAAAGTGCAATACCTGAAAATTGTACTGTATTTTTTCAATTTTTTTTGCTGGTTACTTGAATTCCAGTTAACTGAGAGTTTACTGTAGTAGAAGAGGTTATTTTTGTATGTCTACTATAACAGGAAGGTGAAACAGAAAATAAGATGTAGTAAAATGGTTGAGAAAGGACACAGGCATATTATTGTTGAACACAATACATATTAATGTGAACTACAAACCAACACTGACCTGAATCTGTAACGCACACAAGGAGCATGGCAGAGTACTGCAATATAAGGCTGCTTATGCTTCAGAGGCACAGCTGTTTGGTATACTAAATTATATTATGTTTCATAAACATTTTACTAATCAAACAACGAAATACAGAAAATATGAACTAGGCAAATAACGAAACTGAGATAAGAATGAAGGAGTAAATAGGTTGCTCACTATGTTGTTTCTAAAAAGCACTTTTAATCAAATGTCAAGCATATTGCTAAGAAGAGGAAAATACTGCACTCATTGCATATTGATAATATGGAAACAAGCATTATGTTTCCAACAAAAAGAAGAAAGACACTGAGTGAAAGGACAGAAAGATTTTATGATTCAAGTTATTTGCTTTGTATGTTAGAAGAATATTTTTGCACATTTCATTTAAACAGCAGAAAGATGAAATTAATAACCATGTTTAGATGCAAACCAATATGACAGATGTAATTGTTCTTCACATGGTCTATTATCAATGTATTTCATAAGATAATATACACTGCAGAACTTTGATTTTCATTTTACTTGCAATTTTCCCATTTTCTTATCAAGGAAGGACAATATAAGAAAACATGACCTAGCAAAAGCACTTGGTAAAATGTGTCTAAATATTGTGAACTGTTGCAAGAGAAAATGAACAGGCATAAGTACCAAAGAAACCACAGGAGACCCAAGGACAGGAGATTAAAATTAATGCAAGAGCCAATAAATTGTAATTAGGGATATCATTAATTTTCTTAAAAAGTGATGAAAAAAATATAAAGAAAAGAGTTGATTGTAAGGGTGGTTTTAATAGTTGTGCTTGGGCATAAAGACAATCTGTGCAGGTTGTGGATATCAATGACTATCAACACTCACCTGCTTCTTAAAAGTTTCTATTTCTGGGCTTTATATTTTAGCTTGATTGAAAGTTTAGAATTATTCTCATGTTGTCCATTTTCCACACTTTCTAATTTCATTCCCATGGAATACAGCAGCTCTCTTCAGTTCTACTAGCTATTTTTTGCTCCCTCTTTTGTAATACATTCAGGCAGGAATATATTCATATTCATCCATCTGTCTTCTACTCTTTCTTTTCAAGTAGGCTGCTCTGCCATAGCTAAGTACTGATGTATCTCTTCAAAAGGTGCACGTGCTCTTCCCTGTATAATTTTAGCCAAATTAAATCTATTAAATTAAATTTAACCTATGACTGCAAATGTCAACCCTCTACATAAAGTTGGACCATCAACAGACCTAGGGAACTACAGAACCATAAGTTTGATTAGACGTACTTGCAAGGCCATGGAAAGAATTATTGAGAGCCATAATAAAGACATAGGAAATCTTCAAACATGGGATCCATCCCTGCTTGGTTTCGTCAAGGGTAAGTGCCTACTAAACTTGACGGACTTCTTTAAGATGGTCACTAGAGCCAAGGACAGGTACATACTGCCTAGCTTGATCTGGCAAAGGTATTTGACACAGTAACTCACTTGGTTATTATATTCAAACTTACAGATTTAGGCATAAATTCCTAAGTCACCCAAATGATAGCCAAATGGCTCACAAAAAGGACACATGATGTTAGGGTGGGGAAATCCACCTGCATCAAAAAGCCTGTTACTATTGGTGTCCCACAGGGCTCAGTAAAGGGAACTCCCTTCTTTGGAATATACTTATCTGAAGTAAAGGCAAATGTAATGGGCCTTTGGTTGGCCCAAAAGCTGTGCGCAGTCACTGAAACCCTCAAAGATGTAGATATCCTCTAGAAAGGTTTGATACAGGCAAATAACTGGTGCCAGAACCATGGCCTAAAACTTAGTGCAAAAATGTATATTCATATCCTTTGGGAAGATGACACCCTTGCACATTACAAATGACATTGAAGCTAATTTTAGAACATTTGGTGTCTTCTCTCAATATTCCTTGATTTTTGTAGGACTTATATATTCTTAGCAGTCTAAGTCTTGTCTGGTGGTTGCTTCTCTATCACATTTCTAGGTTAGGTACAAATTTATCTGTAGGCTTATTCACTTGCTGGCCTCCTTCTCCTTAAATTGATAATGTGATTTATCAAAAAGAATATATTCTTCCCGTTGTCTACTCAAATTTTTAAATTATTATAAAATATATAAGCAATATGGTGATCTATCTATTTGCATTTATAGTTGAATGATGGGAAACTGTTTTCTAATTCTTTGAATATAGACTATTTAAACTGATTTTTAGTAAGATTCTTTTTTTTTCTTCACCTGCTAGTCATAATATTGCCTAACTATTGTACACCTTGCAGCTCCCTGCCAGCAAATAAGGTATTATAGTTTGTTTCTACATTTCTAGTTAAAATATGTTTTTATACAACTTGTTACTATTGTACTCTTTGTAGCTCTTTGTTGTTTTTAATTAAATGTTTTAAATAACTATAATAATTTCAAATGAAATAAATCTGGAAAAAAGCTATGACATTGTAGTTAATGAGCTTTGCTGAAGCATGACTTCAAATGGCTGATGCTGCTATTCTAGCAGACAATTTCTCACTTTCCCTTACTGTAACATAATATGCAAAAATCCTGTTTTTTCTGTCTTCATATTGCAGTTCCTATTTGTATTATACTAACATACCTTTAATTTCTCTAAAATGGCTAAAATTTATCTGAATACTAAATCATTGTCATATAAGTTGCATCTATTTTTAACTAAAGTTTTCACATTATGGCTGATTTGGCATAATTACTTAAACTGTAAATGTTTTTGTATTTTTGATGACTGTAACATTACTGTTCTTAAAATGTATTTGTAGTACTTTGGAGCTTTTCTCTCTGGGCTTTCACTGAAAATGGGCACCTACCCATTAGGACTTTCCTGGTGATCAAATGTCAATAAATAAGTACATTTTATTTATTTATTATTTACATTTGTTTACTAGGTAGTATCCGACTGGGCCAGGGACCCGTTTTCAGCAGAGACCCGGGGAGAAAAGTTTCAAGACAAGTATTAGACAATAACATAGTGGTGGTAAAAAGTTAAGCAAGTTATATATATGATAATGGAAAATACATTTTCAATGACCATAGAAAATATAATTACAATATAATAATACTCTTTTTTTTTTTCTTTAGGAAGTACAGGCAGGAATATAATATAAAGTAATGTATCACATGAGAGTTAGAGCAACAGTGGAGAAGTATATGAATGTGACTTATGTGACATTAGTGTGGGGGTCAGCCAGGTTAGAGGGGATAGTCTGGGTGAGTGCAGGAGCATAGCCAGTGAAGTATAAGGATGGGACTTATGTGATGTTAGAATGGGGGTCAGCCTGGCTGAGTGCAGGAGCATAGCCAGGGATTAGTAAGGTATTCTTTTAGGAGTAATTTAAATTTGAAATTGGGGTTATTAAGTATTTGCTGCGGGAGCAGGTTCCAGGATTTGGATATTTTATTTGAATTGAGACAGTAACCATAGTATTTTGTTTTTTTATTTTTTTTTATTTTTACAAGTAGTTTGTCTGAAGATCTTAGGGGCCTGGGTTTGGTATTAGGTTCCACTACATTGGAGAGAGCAGGGTAGTAATCAGGTTTGTGGATGATATTATGTGAAACGGTGAGTTGGTTGAGAGTTATAAGGTTGGGAATAACATCATTAGTAACATGCTTTTTAATTGTTGCAGTTTTCTTCAGAGAGGAACATCTTCATTGACCTCAGGTGGTTGCAGCCCTCCTACCAATAATAGTAAAAAAGTAGATATGTGGTCCATTTTTTATATTTAAAACAGTCTAAATTATGTTTTGTTTTGATACTATTTGTTTCTATAATTTGATATATGTAGTTCTAGGTTGCTCAGTTTTATATATATCTTCCTTGAATAATACTTCTGTATCAATACAGATTTAAAGTGTATTTAAATTTATTTAAAGTATCCTTAGAGTCAGTCTGAAGTAACCACCTTCATAAAGTAGCAGGAAAAGCCCTTTTAATTTTTTTTTTTTACTTCTGCCTGTTAGCCTATATTATCTAACCACAGTTTAAATACAGGCTTTACATAACAGAACTGAAATCTTACCATTTTGTTAGGAGAAAATGTCCAGCTATGAAACTTTTGAGTTGTATCTCGCAGATTGTACTACCTGAGGCTAGCAATGCTTTTTACTTTTTCATAGTTCAAAAGGCTCCCTAGTCCACTGAACTGAGGGGATTCTAATTCAGTCACACAGTTTTTGCTGCTTCAAAATCTCCTTTCTTAGTCATTGATAGAAATGTTGTTGGTTCTGCCATGGCTTTGGTGACTAAGACTATTTCCCCTGCTGCAGCAGCATAGTTTGTAGTAGTTACACAATAGTTGTCATCTTGGTGAAAAGGCAACTACAGGTGCATTCTGTACAACACACATTACAGGGCTGCATTTCTTTGAGGTACAATACATTTGCTCAAATGGGTATGCTCACAGTATGCACCACTGGAACACTGTCTGTCCAGGTAAGGAAAATATATAGAAATAAACTTTGTGCAGGCAGCAAGAGGTACAAGTTCAAGACTTCTTTGCCTGAAGGTATGTGCAAAAATATGCCCAGTGCACCCACCAATGTGGTATCTAGAAATGCAGCACAGTCCACCTATTCATAAAAAGAAATGTAATTTTATTAAAACACAAACACTACAGTGCTGTAGATTCTACTTAAATAATCACATAAAGCAAAATAATTAAAACAAAGTATAATTTCTATTATAGTCCCATACAATTGGAATAATGTCTTTCATTGGGTGGATGGATTTGAGATAATAGTTAAGGTCTTCACCTCATAAACACAAGGTACAAGGTTTCATTCTGACCTCAGGTTTCTGACTAGACTTAAAATGGCCCTTCAAGGAAATTAGCCTAGTATTCACCTATGAACCTATATCATGTACATAAGTGCTTTCCACATCCACTTTAAGAGTAAACATCTTCAATGACCTTGGGTGGTTTCAGCCCTTCTTATATACCACACAACCTCCTTTATTACTAAAATCCTTCAGAAATGTTTTCTGCCTACTACACCATATAACTGATACCACCTCCTTCACTACTAAAATCTTTTAGGAATGTTTTCTGCCTACTGCACCATATATCTGGCACCACCTCCTTCATTTCTAAAATCCTTCAGGAATGTCTTCTGCCTACTGCACCATATATCTGGCACCACCTCCTTCATTACTAAAATCCTTCAGGAATGTCTTCTGCCTACTACACCATATATCTGGCACCACCTCCTTCATTACTAAAATCCTTCAGGAATGTATTCTGCCTACTACACCATATATCTGGCACCACCTCCTTCATTACTAAAATTCCTCAGGAATGTTTTTTGCTTGCTACACCATATATTTGACACAACCTCCTTCATTAATAAAATCCTTCAGGAGTATTTTCTGCCTACTACATCTGACACCACCTTCTTCATTAATAAAATCCTTCAGGAATGTTTTTGGCTTACTATACCATGTATCTGACAGCACCTCTTTCATTAATAAAAATCCTTCAGGAATGTTTCTGCCTACTCTACCATATATCTGACTACCCTATAGTAACAGTTCTACTTACAACAGTTTTTTTCAATGTAATACTTCTAATTACAATATTTACTATTTGCAACAATATAATTTACATTATATCACGTTTCCATCACTTTGGGGTTGGATTTGATGAGAAGTATAACCCTATGCTACAGTACACACAACACATACATACATAATCACAGTGACATTCTATGTATGAAAAATGAGGAATATGCCTTTTTAATATGTCATGCATCTTTAAATCCTCTCAACTGCGATTCAAATAACTGGACGCATTAGACAGAATGAGACATTGGTCGCCTGTGTTGCATAAAAGCCTGTAGCATGGAGAAAGCAGGTAAGGATGTTGGTTCAAGTAGAAGGATTATCTTCCTGCAGCTTATTATTCATAGATTTAAATTATGCAGTCAGAACTTGTTTAGGATGTGGCCCAAAGGAAAATCAGGTAAAGACTTTGTAAAGAGCTGGAAGAAAGTCTAGCCAAGTCTGACAGCTGTGACTTTCTGGTTGCTGGATTACCTGTTTTGGACTCAATCTGTGTAGAGTAATTGGTGGAGTTATGTCTAAACAGAGAGAAACTGACAGCCAAGACACTTTGTTAACATTGTAAATACCAATGGGAATAACTAGGTAAAGCTAAAGTAGGCTCTTTTTTTCATTTCATCTTTTAAACAAATTCATTTTTTATAGTTCTGCTTCCAGTATATTTTTAAGAAATTACACTGGTTGTATGCACATGGTCACTTTGGCTCCGCTCTTGACCATCTCAACTAAATCGAACTACCCAACTTACTATCTCTCAACCAGCTAATAATGGCCATAAAGTCATCAACCAACCTGATAATTGCTCCTCCTCTCACTGACCTTGTCCAGCCATATACAAACTTCAGATCCCTTAGATCATCTGACAAATTAATGTTCAACGTAACTAAATCTCACAGTTATCATGGAGATTCCTTACAGTCCAATAAAATAGCTAAAACCCTGGAACTTTCTTCCCCAGTATATATTAAATAATCCTGATACTCACAATTTCACATAACTACTAAAAGAATATTAGTCTAAACAATGGCTATGTGCCTACTCTATTCTCAGTACTCTACCTTGCATCTACTTCCATAAACTTTCACATTAAATGCCTTCCTCTCCCCTATGAGATAATAGGTTTCTTTCTACCTGTGATGTTTTAAAAAAATGAGTGTACTATACATATTGCATATATGATGTTCTTCATCTCACATTGCTGCAGTCCTAACACTTGGGTAGTCCGCTGTCCCTCGGTCGGCCCGAATATCAGAGTATAAGGCTGACGTCGGTCAAGGCGCATTTGACTGACATCAGAACGTCAGGGTACAAATGCGCATGACCGACGTCATATCCTCAGTCTTTTTTGCTGCATGGTCCGATGCAGAAGCAGTGTTGCAAGTGCCGTTCGGCGTTCTGAAATTTTTCGAATTCGGAGTTTCAGACCGAAGTCAGAGTTGGTTAAGTACCCCGTTGGGGAATATTTTGGTTTTTTCTTGCCTCAGTGGTTTACCGGATGTCAGAAAAAGTGAATAACTGTATTTCTTGTGGGAAACAGATACCGCATAGGGATTACCATAATTTGTGTATACCTTGTTTGGGACCTGAGCACGACGTTGTTGGGTGTCGCTTTTGTGCTAGGTTCAATAAACGCACTATAAAGCGTAGGTTGGATTGTGCCAGGTTGGTCTTTGGGAAGCGGTGCAATTACAATATGCCGTCGGATGCTCCGACGCCGGCTTCCTCAAAGAAGCGCAAGGACAAGGCAGTTAAACCTAGGTTAGAGGAGTCGTCCGAACCGGACGCCGGTTCTTTAGAGGCGTCAGTGGAACCGGTGGTTCCGACGGAGGCCTCTCTGGAGTCCCAGGGAGAAACTGTGTTTTTACAGGGTGTGGCCTCCCAGGAGGCAGGTCAGGCTGTAGGGGCTTCTCAGGTAACTGTACTCCCCTCCCTTCCTAAGGTATCTAGGCCCTCTCTTTCTGCTTCCAAGGCTTCTCCTAGAGGCAGGTCTAGTTTTGCTTCTGTGGGTGTCACTCCTAGTTCTTCAGGTTCAGTGCCCAAGAAGCACATGCTTAAAATGGCAGAAGATTTAATTAC